>NC_080700.1:16572138-16875168 GCF_030445035.2 Dasypus novemcinctus | reverse complement strand
GGCGGAAGCACTATTGTTTATTTTCGCAATCACAAGTTTCTCCTGTTTCAAAACAAAGCACCATCTATCTTCCCAAATCCCACTGCAAAGGCGACCCGTCGCATCAACCCGTGCACAGCTCGCCCAGAGCTGGTGAACTCCTCGACAGCTCAGAGCCGTGTAAAAGCGGTGCCGCCGGGCTGGACCGCGACTCCCCCCACCCGCAGCAGGGAGGAGCCCGCGCGCTGGTCTCACCCACAGGCAATAGAACCCAAACTATATCTACTAGACCAATCCTCTCCGTTACCTTTCCACCCAATCGATGTCCAGGCACTTCTGCCCTGCAAAAGTCCCAAAAAAGCCCGGCTTTGGAGAGCCTGCAGCCGCGCCCAACCGTCTCCTCCCGGGACCTACCGCAAAGGCAAGTTCACTCAGCGACCATCTTGCCTCCCTGTTCAGGTTCACTTTAATGTTCATGATTAATGTAGGAAAAAATGGCAAATATTTTGTTCAGAGGAATGGAAAGAGTCATATTTATTATCCATTAACATAATATAGGAAATGAAATCCAGTCCTGGCTCCCAATGTATAAGCATAATAACATATATACACCAGCATTTCTTAATTAAATATATAGATGTAAATCATTGGAACAATCATTTTTATATGAATACAATATGTGAGTACAAGATTTACTTCATCACATTTAAGAACAGATCTGACCAGAAGGTAAGGTCTAGTATCATGAAATATCTAAGAAGTTTTGGACCCTAGGACTTTGAGTCCTGCAATCATGAGCAGTACCTGTGTTCCAGAACCAGTGATGCTTTTATGGCTTCCCTCCCTAAGAACATTTCCAGAGCTCCATTTAAATGTCTTTATTCTTGAGACTATAGACGGGAGTCAGCATGGGTGTGACCACAATGTACATCACCATGTCTGCTGCACTTGAATGTGTGTTGTATGAAGCAGCAGAACTAAATTACACTCCTAGGCTTATATGATAAAATAAGAAGACCATGATAGGTGAGGCGCACAATTGGAAAATGCTTTATATTACCCCCAAACTGATTAGAATGAATATAAGGACACAATCTTAGAGAATAAGAAAAGGATCCCAGCAAGAGGAACTCACCTACTACCCCAGCTGTGAAATGTATCATGTTATATTTAAGGAAGGTGTCAGAGCAGTCATTAGACCATCTGCTAAGTTCACAGAAAAATGGGGGTTTTCTGAGTGTGTGCAAAATAACAGCTGTAACACCATTAAGCTTTATAACAAGGAATGCAGGGGCCTCATGGCCCAGGGCCTCAAAATCAGCAGGACACATTGCTAGGAATTCATGATGATGGTGTAGTGTAGGGATGAGAAATGTCAAGATAGGCCAACACAACAAGGAGGAAGTTGTCCAACCCTATAAACACCATGGAAATGTACATATGGGTGAGGCAGTCTTTGTAAGTTACATCACTGCTCTGTTTATGCATATTCACTGACATCTTTGGTAGAGTTGTGGAGTTTAAACACCTGTCACAAAATGACAGTTTAGAAAGGGAGAAGAGCAAGGGCATGTGGAATTGGGAGTCAGTGATGACGAGAAGTTTCCCTTTCAATAAGAACAGATACATGGACAGGAATAGCCCAGTATGAAGGATTGTAATTCTGGTTCCTCTGAAAATCCCAGAAGAAATTCTGAAATTTTTGTATAATTGCCTGATTCCCTGTGGTTGCAGTTACCAAAAAGAATTAGAGAAAATAAATATCATGACTAATTTTTAAACAGTCTGGCATTATTAACTTTCCATAATTTACATTTGTAACTCAAGAAATTTCCATATTTTTTTATGGAACTGTTCCCCATCCTTAATTAATAATTCATGTCCTACTTTCAAAATATTCTTCTACTAGCCATGCATTCTAGGGTTTTTAAGAGAAATCCATTCATTTATTTGAGGAATGATTATTAGTGCTGATTTTGTGCCAGACACTGCCTAAGCTATGTGCATACAATGGACAAAAACAATGCTTGCAATCTGATAATGGAGAAAGAATGCTAGCTGATAAAATAATCGTACAATATTTCAGATGGTGACCAGTGCTCAGAGGGAAAGAAACCAGGAAAAAGAGTTAGTCAGCTGTTCCCCCTACCCCCCCAATTCCTTGGGCCATCTGACCCATCCTCCCAACCCTAGTCCCCTCAAGCCTGTAAAATCACAGCCAAAAGTATCCCTATGCCCCCATCTTATCCCTTCCATGTACAAATAATTACCTCCACTTTACCATAGATTTTACCCATTGTAAACTTTCTACACATTTCTCTTCTGTTACATTTACTGACCCTGTGTTTGTGCTGGGGTTGGAGTATATCCAGGAGACTTCAATCTCTGGACTAGCCAAGTGCCAGTTGGGCCCTGTGCCTCAGCAGACTTGCAGCTCCTACTCTCCTGTGTGTTGGAATTGCACATGTCAGCGAACAAGGAGGTGAAGATGGTCATCCACCACAGCGGGGAAACTAGAGTGCCTACAACTCCAAGCAGGAGAATTGAATCCATCAACCATGTAGGATCTAAGCCCCCTCTCAATATAGAGGTGGAATGGACATCACCATCCCAGGGTCCACAGGATGGCAGAATAAAATATCGATTAGAGTGAACTTACTGGTATTCAACTGTAGAACTAAAATGACTCTAGCAATTGAATAAATTGTATCATTAATGTGGAGACAGTGGCCAGAGTAGTTGCTGAGGGCAGGGAGAAGGAAGAAGAGATGTGATGTGGGGGCATTTTGGGGACGTGGAGTTCTCCTAAATGGTATTGCATGGACAGATGTTGGACATTATATATCCTGCCATAACCCACTGAATGTACTGGGGCAGAGTGTAAACTACTATGTAAATTATAATCCATGTGGTACAGTGGTGCTCCACAATGTATCCACCAAATGCAATGAATGTGCCACAATGAGGAAAGAGGTTGTGACACGGAAGGAGTGGAAGTGTAATGTGGGGTATGTGGGAACTTCTTAAATTTATTAATGTAACATTTTTGTCATCTATGTATCTTTTTAAAAAAAGACAATTTAAAAATTTAAAAAAAGAGTCAATAGGGTATGCTGTTTTCTTGCATGTTCAAGTGAAACCAGCAGATAAGATGTTATTTTAAGAAGATCTCAAGGAGGAGAAGGTTGGAGCCAAAAATAAAACAGGGATGGTGTGTGCAAGAAAAGGAATGCCAAGGTCAAATTCCCTAAAGACAGAGCTTGTTTCAGGATTCAAGGCCAACAAGAAAGATAGTAAGGTAGTGGGATGAGGAAGAGGAAGAATGGTCAGCAATGTTGAAGGATGAATTGACCTCATTAATGCTAAAACATCAAGACTCAGGAGTTGATTAAGTACATGAAGTGCCTCTTGCACTTTATTAATTTGGTTGCAAATAGCCACAAATAGTCACTCTTACTTCTGTCTATAGGTTTACATTTAGACTCTGTATTAGAGGACACAACTACTGGAATTTATTAGCTCATTTGCCCTGATCTATGATGCTATTGACCACTTAAGAAAACACACAAGGAGTTGATGTGGTTCAGTGGCTAAGCATCAGCTTCCCACATACAAGTTCCAGGGTTCAATCCCCAGCTCTGATACCGCAAAAAACCCAAAACACACAGAAACACAGAGGCATCCAAGAACACAGAGCATACAATGGCCCCTTGGGCCAAATTAACTCCATGCACTTCTCACCCCCAACTACATTGAGTTCTCTGGAAGTGAATACAATGTAAGTTGACACCAGATTGTTTTTTCCCAAAATAATTACAAATGATAAGTAAAAATTCCAGCTGTCATACCTCCCATGCACATGGAAACTAGGGTATTGATTCTGTTGTGGCCATTTTATACCATGTGTTTAAAAAAACTTAAAAGCTGATCAATAACCATAGGGAGGGAAGCAGACTTGGCCCAGTGGTTAGGGAGTCCATCTACCACATGGGAGGTCTGTGGTTCAAACCCCGGTCCTCCTTGACCCATGTGGAACTGGCCCACGCACAGTGCTGATGTGCCCAAGGAGTGCCGTGCCACGCAGGGGTGTCCCGCACGTAGGGGAGCCCCACACGCAAGGAATGCTCCCCATAAGGAGAGCTGCCCAGTGTGAAAGAAAGTGCAGCCTGCCCAGGAATGGCGCTGCACACACAGAGAGCTGACACAAGATGATGCAACAAAAAGAGACACAGATTCCCGTACTGCTGACAACAACAGAAGCGGACAAAAAACAAGAACATGCAGCAAATGGACACAGAGAACAGATGACTGTGTGGGGGGGAAGGAAAGAGAAATAAATGAAAAATAAATCTTTAAAAAAAAACAGTAGGGAGAGAGAACAATTAAATGGACATGAAGATAAAGAAAAATGTCAAGCTCAGGTCAAACTTCAGACTGTGATGAACAAAAGCTTGCTTTGTTCTGGCAGGATTCCAAAGTTACATTCTCTGGATATAAGATCTCTGGATATAAGATTCTCAGAAATATAAGATCAAAAGACAAAAGTAGTGATATGTTTTTTAGTATCATACTCCATAGAGATTGCACACTCCAAGAATAAAATAAGCAAATGGAATTCACCAACTTTTCACAAATGAGAATACAAGTATCACAAATGTGAGGAATTTTTTTACACTAGAAGTATTTTAAATTATGTTAAATGTAAAAATTCTGTGATCAGATAACTGAGGTTTTTTGTTTTTTTGTTTTTTTTAAGATTTATTTTTTATTCCCCTCCCCTCCCCCCCAGTTGTCTGCTCTCTGTGTCCATTCGCTATGTGTTCTTCTGTGACCACTTCTATCCTTATCAGCAGCATTGGGAATCTGTGTTTCTTTTTGTTGCATTACCTTGTGTCAGCTCTCCATGTGTGCAGCACCATTCTTGGGCAGGCTGCACTTTCTTTCACTCGGGGTGGCTCTCCTTATGGGGCGGGGCACACTCCTTGTGCGTGGGGCTCCCCTACATGGGGGACACCCCTGCCACGGCATGGTACTCCTTGTGCACATAAGCACTGTGCATGGGCCAGCTACACACGAGTCAAGGAGGCCCGGGGTTTGAACCGTGGACCTCCCGTGTGGTAGGCAGATGCCCTATCCATTGGGCCAAGTCCACTTCCCATAACTGAGGTTTTGAATCTCTGATTAAATGCATATTTTATAGTAAACATGGACAGGCAGGTAAACATTCTAACTTTTTTGTCTTGGAGCTTCCAGTTCTTTTTTTTAATATATATATTTATTTTTTTAAAGATATATAGATCATACAAAATGTTACCTTAAAAAAATATAAGAGGATCCAATATACTTCCATTCCCCACCCACCTTCCTCCCACATCACCAAGTTCTTTCATCAGTGTGGCAATTTATTGTATTTGATGAATACATTTTGGAGCATTACTACACAGTGTGGATTATACTTTATATTGTAGTTTACACTCTCTCCCAGTCCATTCAGTGGGTTATAGCAGGATATATGATGCCCTGCATCTATCCCTGCAATATCATTCAGGACAACTCCAAATCCAGAAAATGACCCCACATCACACTTCTTCTTCCCTATCCCTGCCCTCAGCAACTCCCGTGGCCACTGTTTCCACATCAATGACACAATTTCTTCCATTGCTAGAGTCACAATTGTTCTAAAGTAGAATACCTATAAGTCCACTCTAATCTGTATTTTATTCCTCCCTACTGAGGATGCTGGGATGGTGATGACCACACTGCCTTTAACTCAAGAGGGGGCTTAGATCCCACATGGGTTATGGATTGACTTCTCCTGCTTGCAGTTGTAGACTCTCTCAATTCCTGTTTGTTGTGGTTGACATCCCCACCTCCCTGTTAGCTGACATGGGCAGAGTTATAGGTTCTACAACTCTGCTGACGCTCATGGCCCAGACAGCACATAGTCCAGAGATGGAAGTCTCCCAAACATACACCAACCCAAATGCTAACCACAGGCTCAGTAAAAGTGACAGAAGAGGCATGTGTAGAGAGGTCACATCTGAGTCCAACTCCAACACACTCAGGGGCACAAATTCCAAAGTAGGACCCACTAACAAGGCACTAAATCCAGAGCCACGTGTCATAACCATAGGACCTAGAAGTCTCTGTAGTCCTCAGAAGCACCGCTACATGGAGTTGTATTTACTTGGCTCTCTCAGAGATCCTGCTGAGACAGGAACCCCTGTGATGACCTCCTGACTCACATTGAAGTCTCTTAGCCGTAAAAACTCATTTTCCTTTACCATTTCCCCCTTTTATTCAAGATCTTTTTCTAGTTGCATCACCAGCTGGTGATTGGAAGAAATCCCTTGGCACCAGGGAGGCTCATCCCTGGGAGTCATGTCCCATGCTAGGGGGAAGGTAATGCATTTGCAAGCTCAGTTTGACTTAGAGAGTGCCCACATTTGAGCAACATGGAGTCTCTCAGGAGGTAACTATTAGGCACCCTGCTGCTGTAGGCCTAGGTGAAATTTCAAGCACACAGGTTCCTTAGCATAGTCATAAGTATCAAGGGCCCATCACTGGACCATCCTTCTTCACTGGTCTTTGCCTTTGCACTTGGGGGATTGTTGCTGCTCCATTGGGGAGGGCAACAATGTTCCCTGGTATGGGAACTCAGCACTCTCTGTGTTGTCATGTGCAACTCTACCCATTATGTCAACACCCAACGAACATGAGAAGATATCTATATACCCTATATGCATGCCCTGAAGAACTCCCTTCATTCATCCCCCATCAATGTGCACCCCCATCAGTGCCCCTCCCCTGCCATAGTTGAACCCCTCTTTGATCCAAAACTTCTTAAAAATAAGTGTAATATGTAGCCAAATTCAACTGACAGGAAAATGAAATAATAATGATAGATTTAAAGATAAAAAGACAAAAAAAATTTTTTTAAAGAATCAGCAAGATGGTGGCAGTGTAAGAAGCTCCTAGAGTCAGTTCCTGCTACAGGGCAGTTAGCAAACACCCAGAGCTCTCTGGAACTAGCTGAAGCACCTGTTTGGGGGCCTCAGGACACCAGAAGAGCATCCAGCTACATCTTTGAAAGAGTGGAAGGAGACTGCCCATCTGCAGAGAAAACTCATAAGTAGAGTGCTCCAAGCCCCGGAGGCTGGTGCTCATCCTCCACTGGAGGCACAAGCCATCTCAGAAGCTGTTCTGTGGCTGGAATTGAAAGCTTCATTTCCCAAAAAAATAGGGGAGAAAGAGATGGTTGGGCACCAATTTCAGCTACTGATGAGTAAATTCAGCAGGCTACAGTATAATCCTGAGAACATCTAAAGTTTGAGCCAATTCAAATCAGAAAGAGGCTGGGAGCTGCCATCTTAACACTGCACCTTGCACGAGGGGAAGCAGGGCGGACTGAAAATCCCTGTGCTGGTGGGGACCAGCTTCCTTCCATCCAGATCATATTGCAGCTCGAGCCTAGGCCCCAGTGCTAATTCCAGCAGGGAGGAAGCTGCAGGGACCTGTGCCAGCCTCTCTGGGAAACTACCAGCCAAGGTGTGGAAGCCAGTGATTATCCTATTCTGGTGACATGACCTGCCCCAGGAGCTATTCTGTGGCTGGAATTGGAAGCTCCATTTCCCAGAAACAGGGGAGGAGGAGACAGTTGGCTGCTGATTTTGGCTACTGATTGGTAGACTTGGCTGGCTGGGATATAACCCTGGGAACAGCTGGGGTGTGAACCAGCCCCAGTCAGAAAGAGGCCAGTGGCTGCCATTTTGACTCCACCCCCAGCCTGAGGGGAAGCCAGGCTGACTGAAACCCTCAGTGTCAGCAGGAACCAGTTTCTTTCATGCAAATCAGCCTGCAGCCCTAGTCTAGGTTTCAGCCCACCTCTGGCAGGGAGGAGGCTGAGGAGCCCTGCACCAGCCTATACAGGTAACTGCAGGTAACTTTGGCTGGCATGGACTGAAAATCAGAAGTCTACTGGGGCAACTGCAGTCATCTTGGACCCACACTGCATAGATTGCTGCCCACACCTGCAGCTCCAGCCCTGCCACAGGCAGGGGAGAAAGGGATGTGAAGTGTCATCAGTCTCTCTGTGCAACTACAGTCTAGGGCTCCACTTGGATTATTCCACACAGCTGTGACTATGCCCCTACCCCTGGCAAAGGAGAGAGTTGGAAGAAGATTCATTGGTCTCTGGCACAATGACGGCAGCTTGAGCCTCCACAGCTTACAGCACCAACTACATGCTTGGCTCCTACTGCACAAACAGCAAGGGAGAAATGATGGGAAGCCCTAAACTAAAGAGAAAATCTGCATCCAGAAAAGATACTCCGGTAGCCAGATGCAAAGACACAAACAAGAAATTACCATCCACAAGAAACAGGAAGCTATGGCCCAGGTAAAGGAATACGATAAGCCTCCAGATGACATAAAGGAGTTGAGACAACTAATTATAGATGTTCAAACAAATCTCCTTAATAAATTCAATGAGATGGCTAAAGAGATTAAGGATATTAAGACCCTGGATGAGCACAAAGAAGAATTTGAAAACATGCACAAAAAAATAGATCTTATGGGAATGAAAAGTGCAATAAATGAAATTTAAAGAACATTGGAATCATATAATAGCAGATTTGAGGTGGTAGAAGAAAGGATTGGTGAGCTTGAAGAAATGGCCTCTGAAAGTGAACATACAAAAGAACAGATGAGGAAAAGAATGGAAAAATTGAACAAGGTCTCAGGGAACTAAATGATAGGAAAAGGCATGCAAACATATGTGTCATGGGTGTCCCACAAGGAGAAGAGGAGGGAAAAGGGGCAGGAGGAATATTTGAAGAAAAAATGGTAGAAAATTTCCCAATCCTATAGAAAGACATAGATATCCCTGTCCAAGAAGTACAATGTACTCTCATCCAAACAAATCCAAATAGACCAACTCCAAGAAATACTCATCAGAATGCCAAATGCCAAAGACAAAGAGAATTCTGAGAGCAGCAAGAGAAAAGAAATGCATAACATATAAGGGATATCCGAAAAGATTAAGTGCTGATCTCTCACCAGAAACCAAAGAGGCAAGAAGACAGTGGTATGATATATTTAAGATACCACAAGAGAAAAACTTCCAACCAAGAATCTTGTATCCAGCAAGACTGTCTTTCAAACATGAGGGTGAAATTAGATATTAACAGATAAACAGAAACTGAGAGAATTTCTAAGTAAGAGGCCAGAATTTCAGGAAATACTAAAGAGTGTGCTAGAGTCTGAAAAGAAAAGACAGGAGAGAGGGGCCTAAAAGAGAGTCTAGAAATGAAGATTATATCAATAAAGGTAACTAAAAGTGTCAAAAGAGTGGTGAAAATAAAATATGACAGATAAAACTCGAATAGTCAGAAATATAACCAACGATGTAAAGCACTTGTATTCAGAAAGCTGCAACTCAATGTTAAAACAATTTTGTAAAAAGCCCTAAATAACTGGAAGAACATTCCATTCTCATGGACTGGAAGACTAAATATCATTAAGATGTCAATTCTACTCAACTTGATATACAGATTTAATGCAATCCCAATAAAAATTCCACAGCATTAAAGAAAAAATTGAAGGTGGCGGACTTGGCCCAGTGGTTAGGGTGTCCATATACCAAATGGGGGGCCCACAGTTCAATCCCCGGGCCTCCTTAACCTGTGTGGAGCTGGCCCATGCACAGTGTTGATGCTCACAAGGAGTGCCGTGCCACTCAGGGGTGCCTCCCGCGTAGGGGAGCTCCATGCGCAAGGAGTGCACCCCGTAAGGAGAGCCACCCAGTGCAAAGGAAAGTGCAGCCTGCCCAGGAATGGTGCCACCCACACGGAGAACTGACACAGCAAGATGACACAACAAAAAGAAACACAGGTTCCCGTGCTGCTGACAACAGAAGTGGACAAAGAAGACGACGCAGCAAATAGACACAGAGAACAGACAACCAGGGGCAGGGAGGGGAAGGAGTGAGAAATAAATAATCTTAAAAAAAAAAAAAAGAGAAGAAAAAATTGAAAACAAGGTCATTACATTTATTTGGAAGGAAAAGGAGTCGTGAACAGCCAGAAACATCACAAAAAGGAAAGATGAACCCTCATCTCCAGACTTTAAATCATGATACCTACCTATAGTGGTAAAAACGGCAAGATACTGACCTAAAGACAGACACAATAGACAAATGGAACCAAAATGATGGCTCAGAAACAGACCTTCCAGGTATGGTCAAGTGATTTTTTTTTTTTTTTAATTTTTTTATTTTTTATTGACTTTGTAATAATATTACATTAAAAATATATATGTGAGGTCCCATTCAACCCCACCCCCCCACCCCCCCTCTCCCCCCCCCCCCAACAACACTCGTTCCCATCATCATGACACATCCATTGGATTTCAAACTCACACAGTTCGGGCAGAACAATCCATTCAACAAATGGTGCTGAAAGAATTGGATATCCATAGCTGAAAGAAGGAAAGAGGGCCCCTGTCTCACACCTTATCCAAAAATTAACTCAAAATGGATTTTAAAAAAATTAAAAATAAATCCAAGATCCATAAAACTTCTAGAAGAAATTATTGGAAAATATCTTCATGACCTGCTGGTAGGTGGTGGATTCTTAAAGGTGATAAGAGGACTGAGTGGACTATTGATGTTTAATGTATGTAGAAGTTTTAATTAGTTTTACTGTAAAAGTGTGGAAATGTATAGTGTGGATGGTAACACACAGTGAGTAACAGCTAGTTTATACGTGGGGATGTGGCTGAAAACAGTAGTCTAGGTATGTAAATGCCAATTGACACAATGCTAGAGAATAATCTAGGAACTGGATAGCACAGTAAACCAAGAGGTGGATGAGAATTGTTGTTGATGGTACAGATGCAAGAATGTTCTTTGTTAGCTAGAGCAGAAGTATATTACTACTGCAGGGTGTTGGGAATGTGGAGAAGCATGGGAAAAATACAGCTGGAGTTATCTGTGGACTGTGGTTAGTAGTAATAATATAATATTCTTGCATCTATGTGAAAGATGTACTGTGTTGATACTGAGGCAGTATGGAAAACATGAGCCAAATGTACGCTATGGACATGGTAACAATCAGATGATACTATTTTATCTGTAGCAAATGACACACCATATTGTGGTTTATTGATAGAGGAGTGTTGTTTGGGAATTCTCCACATGTGCATGATTGTTTTATAAGTTTAAAACTTCTGTCATAAAAAATATATTTTTAAAAAATAACAATAAGGTGGGTTGGGGTAAAACACACCAAATGTAAGATAAGGACTATGATTAGTAGTAAGATTTTGACAATATTCTTTCGACATGTGCTTGTTTCTGTTTTGTAAGTTCACAACTATTATTATACACTTATTGTTTATGTATGTGTATGTATGAGTGATATATTTCAATAATTTTTTTAAAAATGGGCAAGAGATTTGAACAGACTCTTCTCCAAAGAGGAAATACACATGGTTAAAATGCACATGAAAAGATCTTCAATATCACTAGCTATTAGGGAAATGCAAATCAAAACTACAATGAGATACCGTCTTACTCCCATTAGACTGGTGGCTATTGAAAAAATAGAGGACTACAAGTTTTGGAGAGGATGTGGAAGAATGAGAACCCTAATCCACTGCTGGTCAGAATGTGAAGGATCCAGCCATTCTGGAAGACAGTTTGTTGGTTCCTCATAAAACTAGCTATAGATTTGCCATATGACCCAGCAATTCCACTGCTGGGTATATACCCACTAGAACTGAAAACAAGGATATGAGCCATTATATGCACACCAATGCTCATAGCAGCACTATTCACTATTGCTAAAAGTTGGAATCAACCCAAATCCCCATCAACAGATGAATGGATAAACAAAATGTGATATATACACACAATGGAATACTTCTCAGCTATAAGAAATAATACAGTACTAACACATGGGATAACATGGATGATTCTTGAGGATTATGTTGAGTGAAGCAAGCCAGATACTGAAGGACAAATACTACATGGCCTCTCTGATATGAATTAAGCAAATCAAGCTGTCTAAGGCAGAGACTGTAAGATAGGCTTACAGGAAATAGTATGGGGGGGGGGGGAAGGAAGTGAACCAATGCCCATATGGGTGAAATCTGTGATAAAGTGGAGGTAAGTAGTAGAGCATGATTCAGATGGTCTAAGGAATTGGGAGGATATTGGGAAGAGCAGGTGAACATGGGAGATTGTTAAGTATGTGGATGAAGCTATAATGTTAAGAAAACTCTTTAGAAAATATAGCAAGGAAGTGTTACTGGTTTAAGGTGTTTTATGGGGGGCATCCAGCACAGGGTGCACATGGGGCAAACTTCTAGGAAGTTTGTGAGTACTCATCATGTCACAGTGTGTTTTATCAGTGGGTGGAGACCCACACAATGAGTGGGAAAGTGTTATACACCCATCCTGCGGAGGCCTGATAGTCTCAAACAGTGGGGAGGGTGTCTCTCAAGAGCATGTTGGCTCACAATTGGGAAGGACAGACTAATGCGCTAAGCCCTCAGTATTGTTGCAAGTATCCAGCAATCTTGTCCCTCAATCAGTGAAGCATGGTCATCACTGTGGACCCTGAAGGAAGGGGGTAAGAGGAATAAAATAGTTGGAAGAAGGGGTAACTGGGGGGGAATGGAGGTTTTTTGTATCATCCTACAATGATGGATACAGGTCTTAAACTTCACCAAAAATTTATAAAACTGTATAGTCTAAAATGTAAATCATAATGTAAACCTTAATGGAACCATGGTTGCTAGCTATTTTCCATATATATATGTTAGTTGCAGCAAATGTAATATCCACATGTAAAAATACCATAGCTGGGGAAGGGGTGAAAGTATTTGATGTTGGGTATATGGGGGTCCCCTATATTCTATATGTGACTTTACTGTGACCTAAAACTTTTTCGAAGATGAAAAAAAGAATGTAGACACTGAGGAAGAAATGGAAGAGATTGCCTTCCACTGTACAAACAGGGTAACACCTATTACAAGTGATGAAAGGCAAAACATGAAAAAAATTTAGCATATTATTCATTTTTAATACCCCAATTTATTTTTTACTTTATTTTAGTTTTTTTAAATTATTATGCATTCTATTTCTAATCTTTAAGCATTCTAACTCTTAACTCCTTCTCCTACATCATAGGTTTTATGGCTTTGTCATGTTAGGAGGTTGACAAAATAAATAAAAACCTATCAAAATTCTTTCCTATCAGTAAGTGACTAGTTTTCACTGGTGATAGATGAGGCTGATTTTTCTTACACTATCCAAATGTTTTTATCTTTCTTCACCTTCCTGTCCTCAGTTCCATGTTATTGTTTCATTTCCTTAATATGTCTCCCAGCAACTGTAAACCAAAGAAATCTTTAGATGATATTCACATGGACCCTGAGGGATCACAAAGGTAATCTTCAAATTCCATAATTAAAAGGAAACAATGTGGCTCAATCAATTGGGCTCCTGTCTACCATGTAGGTGGTCCAGGGTTCAATGCCCAGAGCCTCTTGGTGAGGGCAAGTAGGCCCACATGGTGACCTGACCCATGCAGAGTGCCAGCTCATGTGGGAATGTCACCCCATGCAGCAGTGTCAGCAGGTGGAGAGAGCTGGCACAGCAAGATGACACAAGAGACACAATGGAGATTAAATAAGAAGATGTAGCAGAACAAGGAGTTGAGGTGATGCAAGAGAGTAATCGCTTCTCTCCCTCTCCAGAAGGTCCCAGGATTGGTTCTCAGAGCCGCCTAATAAGAATACAAGCAGATGCAGAAGAATACACAGAGAGCAGACAATGTGGGGAATGGGGGAGTGGGGAAATAAAAAACTTTAAAAAAAGCCTCCATAATTGCCTTTATCAATGATAAGTGTTCTTCCATTGCTAGAATAATAAGTGGATAGTAAAATAATAAGAAGCCTACTTTAGTCCATTTTTCATTCCTCAATCTCGAGGATTTTAGAATGGTGATACCCACTCTGATTCTAATTAAGACAGGGCTTCATTGCCATTGGGAAGATGGATGGAGCTATCTTGCTTGCTGTTGCAGTCCCATCTCCTTGTTAGTTGTCCTTGTTGGGTCAAATGAACAGTAGACTAGGTGTTGCAACTCTGCTGAAATTCAGGGCTTTCCTGGCATATGGATGAACCAAAGTGTATGTCTCTGTGACACATATTTATCAAGTATATTGCTAATAGGGGTTCAAATAAAAGAGGCAGAAGAGCCATGCGTAAAGAAACTATAAATGAGTCTAACTCTGTTACACTGGGGAGAATAAATTCCAAAGTAGGGCCCACTGTCAGGGTGCAGAATTTCTGAGCTGTCTGCCCTCCTTATAGTTTCTTGACATCTCTAGAGCCTCCAGCAGCCCTGTTATCTGAGGCACTGTTTGCTGTGACAGTTAAAGAGATCCTGCTGAAACTTGCATAAGCTTAACCTCTGGAATGACTTCTGGAATTGCTTTGAATTCTCTTAGTCATAAAAACTCATTTGTATTTTGAGGAAAAAGAGAGGGAAGAATAGGTGTAACATGGGGCATTTTGGGACATTGAGTTTGTCCTGCATGGCATTACAGTGATAGACGTTGGTCACTGTATATTTTGTCATAACTTACAAAGTTGTCTGGGACAAAATGTAAACTAGATACAAACTGTAGTCCATTGTTAGTAACAATACTTCAATATGGGTGCATCAATTGTAGCCAATGTATCACACTAATGAAGGATATTGTTATTGTGGAAAAGCATGGGAGGGGGAGGGAGTGGTGCATACGGGAATCCCTTATATTTATTATATAACATTTATGTAATCTAAAGCTTCTTTAAAATTAAAAATTATTTTTGAAATACTACCTGTGATTCCCCACTGGACAATAAAGTCAAAACATCACTGCTTCAGTGCAAGCTTCACCTTCCTTGGCTGAGCTGCCAGTGCCCCTCACCCTGTGGTCTGCTTTCCTGAACACTGATGTGCAAGGAAATTGACTTTGTCCTTCAACAGACTTCCATAGTTTCCATACTATGTGAATTTATACAGTGTTCCACTTTGCGTCAGTCTGTCTGACAGCTCCATTTAGTATTTTTTTCACTGCCTTTCCTTCTGGAAACTCCAGCACTAATTCAGCCTCATCTGAAGTCATCTATATTTTGAAACTTATCCATAACTTCTGCATAGTAAGGTGACAAATCATTGCACAAACTTAATTTGGGATGTGGAGACTTGTCCTTGTGTTGCTTTTATGAACTCCAGTCTTCTCCCTGCTAGACTGAGTTCCTTAAGGAATGCAG
Organism: Dasypus novemcinctus; assembly: GCF_030445035.2. Classification (NCBI taxonomy): domain Eukaryota; kingdom Metazoa; phylum Chordata; class Mammalia; order Cingulata; family Dasypodidae; genus Dasypus; species Dasypus novemcinctus. Next base: position 16,859,861 of record NC_080700.1, on the reverse strand, counting down.
CAATGTCCTATAATTTAGTTTTGGGCTAGCTTAAAATAGAAGCTGAATAAATATATATTGTGTGAATGAATGAAAGAAGGTAGTTTCACAGGTACTGGAAATGATGGAAGAAAATTAGCCCAGAAATATTAAATAGTTGTGAAGACATGCTAGGGACAAGTTGTCCACATTTGAAGATGCAAAATTATATGTGAGTCAAGAAAACATTTGACAAGAATTATAAAATAGAGTAAATAGCACACTGTAAGAAGTAGACTATCTCACTTATAGTACAGAAAAATTCAAAATCAATTCACGAATCTCTCTATTTAGCCATGTGTGTGTCTACATATGCATTCTGGGTAGCAAAATTAAATTTATTTCTTTTACTTTTATTTTTATTTGTAAAGAAGCTTTAGATTACATTTTTGAAGTTGAGGAAAGGTCAAAATTTTGGAAACCACTGTACTAAAGGCAAGGAAAGATTAAAAAGAAGACCTGGCTCTGCTAATTGGAAAAGGTCTTTGAATGGAGATACAATGGAAGAGCAAGCTTGGAGAGAGAACAGGCAGCCTGTGTGGGACCTGAGGCTCCTTTAGACTCAAGGGCCATGGACAGAGCAGGTGTTCTTGCTGCATCTGCCTTGTCATGATCTCCTCATCATTCCCTGATCTACCTGCTAGTCCTATGTCTGTACCATATTTATTTGATCACAACGGTTTTTATATGGGCCAATATAATTTGTAGTAAGTCACCATTTCACTTTTCTTGCATGATATTTTCTTCTGTTTAGTATTCTAGAGCATTGGGTTTGAATTTCTTCTTTTTTCCCCAGAGTTGCCAAAAACCTTAAATTTAAAAAAAAACAATATCTGTGAAGTGCAGTGAAGTACAATAAAATGAGGTATTCCTGTATATATCAGAATTTTTTGCATTTTCTATTTGTTACATATATATATTAACTTCTTTATTTTAAAGAAGTTTTAGATTGCCTAATTATTACATAAAAATATAGGGTGTTCCATATGCCTCCCCCTTCCATACTTTCCCACATTAACAACATTCTTCATTAGTGTGGTACATTTGTTAAAATTGATGAATACATATTGAAGAATTGCTACTAACCATGGATTATAGTTTACATTATACTTTACAATCTGTCCTGCAGAATTTTGTACATTATGACAAAATATATAATGACCTGTCCATCACTACAATGTCATGCAGAACACCTCCAATGTTCTGGAATAGCCCCGATATTACAACTATTATTCCCTCTCCCCTCAGAACCTCTGGCCGCCACTGCCTTTATATCAATGATAAACATTCTGCCATTGCTAGAATAATAATAAGTCTATAATGCAATAATAATACTTGAAAAATAAAGTGTATACACTCCAGTCCTGATTTTGTTCTTTTCCAACATGCAAGGTTCTTTCTGATCCACTGTCTGTAAAACCATGAATATGCCGCAACAATCTACGCTCTTAAACTAACTTTCTTCACAGGATTTATTGTCTCTCAGGTCATTTTGTCATACATACACTTATTAAACTTAACCTCTTACTACTCCAGGGTAATAGATGATCCAAATGAAGGGAGGACTGAACTGCTTTTTTCTCCTTTATGTCTTCCCAAAGGTAGATGAAAATATGGGCAGTCATATAAGCAGAAATTAAAGACAATATGAAATTATTAAATTAAAAATATCAGAGAATGACATGTACTAAATATAGTTGTTTCAAAACAACTTTATTTGACATAATTGAATGGAATATCTAAAAATAACTTCAGAAACAAAATAGAAAATAAAATGTTATTAAAACATAAAAATTAATAAATAAATACAGTGAAAAAGTCCTGAAAATATAAAGGCACACATACAAATACACATTTTAAAGTCAGGGACACAGTTATAATTTCCTCTCACATAAACATTTACAGATTAAGTTATCCTAATGTTTAAGAAAAGTCCATGGGTAGTTGAAAAGCAAGGAAGAATGCCTTCTATACAAATGTTGGACATTATATATCCTGCCATAACACACTGAATTACTGGGGGAGAGTGTAAACTACAATGTAAACTATAATCCATGTGGTGCAGCAGTGCTCCAAAAAGTATTCACCACATGCAATGAATGTGCCACAATGATGAAAGAGGTTGTTGATGTGGGAGGAGTGAGGTAGGGTGTGGGGAATATGGGAACCTTTTATATTTTTTAATGTAATATTTTTTGTGATCTATGCATTTTTGAAAAAGGTAATTAAATTTTAAAAAATTAAAATGATGGCAGATTGTGATGAAACTTTTAAAAATTCATTTAACCAAAAAAGGGAAAGATATAATTAGGAAACCAGAAGTATGAAAACAGATGCCAATACAATTTACAAAGTGCTTCCACAATAAAATGATTTTCTATTTGGAAAAGCAGTAAAATTAATTCAATATGCAACGCTGATTTAACTATGCAAAATTAATAAATTGTTTACTATTTCCCCAAGGACATCATAGAGACATAAAAAAACTTAATGTCAGACAACAGTCAGTGAAATAACCTGCAGTTTGTGCAGTTAAAAACAAGAATAAAAAATTCAGATCCAAAAATAAAAAGCAAAGACAAGAACAAAATTGTGCAATGAAGAAGAGACATGGTAAATAAATCCACATATATTTAATCTCACCATTAAAGACAAAAAGGCTAGGGAAATTTTAGGTATATCCCTTTCAATCCGTTAAATAAAATTAACAGTTTTCATGTGAAAACTCAAGCTGAGAGCTTCTGCCTCATGAACTTCTGTAGCAATGTAAAATCTACCCCATTGGACTCAATCTTTCCCAGTAATTCAGAAACATGCTCAAATATACCTCACTTTAAAATAAAAAATTAAATTTCCTCACTTCAATGTACCTCCCTTCACTCTGATATCCCCTTTCCCTAATTTCCTGAACTACCAACCTTTTAAACAAATGCTCTACTTTTCCTAGAGTCATTTTATACATACCATTTCACCTTCCTATTTTGGTTTCCATTCCCATCACTTAATTGTCAGCCAAGAAGGCTTTATTTTGAGTCTGATGGATATCTTTTTAACATACTAAATACTTTAATTAAGCATAATGATCTCTTGGCTCTGGGATAGACTGAACTGGCTCTCACATGACCTTAGGTAATACTTCTCACCTTGAAATCTCCCTCACCCTTTCCTGCAGCATCTTCTTGGCTCTCTGATTCAGTCAGAGAAAGGAAGGCATCTGAGAGAAAGTCCAAACTCCTCCCTGGAGAGTGGATGGTGGTACTGAAGCTCAATCTCCATACAAGACATCTGGGGGAAGGTCAGGAAAGAGTCTTTAAGTAGGTCTTAAGACCCCAAGAGAAACAAACACGATCTGTCCAGCCCAATGATGAACAAACTAAGGGACAATAGATGAGATATTTAAAGCTTCCCTACAGCATCTCATTAGTCAATTTCCTCCTGCTTCTTCAAATACTGAACCATTTCCCTGTGGGATTCAGGTATGGACAGAAAGAAAACTTTCCTTCTGATTGTGTTTCCAAGAGACCATGTTATGAGTCAGGTGAATCTTGTTTTTAGTATTCCTCTTCAGGACTCTCCTGCTTTCCACTTCTGTAACTTCCTAAAACCTTATCCCATCCTTCAAATTAAATTTTACTCCAAATTTTAAGACTCAGGATAATGGCTTAAATAGGTCCCTTTGATCTCAAAGCACTGACTTGGTTTTACAATACAGTCCTGTTGGTTTTCTTCAGAAAATATGTATTCCCTGCCATAAAGTGGATATCTGGTTTCATTTGATATAAAATAATGGACACTTCCAATCATGGCTTGATGATACTTTGCCAAAAAGTAGTAATGTCATGCTTACCACACAAATCAAGAACATCCATTTAATTCCTCATTTATGAAATATGTGTAATCACATAAATTGAATATAGATTTTTATGTACCATGAGTTACACACCTGATAGGGAATATCTTATTTGATTTTTAAGCAAGTCCATTCTACATTCACAGAAATATGTCTCAAAATTAAGTTATCTGCCCACATTTAAAACTGAGGAAAAGATGAAATTTTGGTAGAAACTTTGTCAAGATGTTTCCAATTCTTAGCTCTGGAATAGCACTCTCAAATATGTGTGACTTGGATCCCTGAGGTTTTTTATCAATGAAAGGGGATATTTATGATTGTCTCTACTGGCATGTGGTGGATAGAGGCCAGGATGCTGCTAAACATCCTATGACATACAGGATAACCTCCACCACAAAGTATTATCTAGTCCAAAATTTTAAAAAGACACCATGCTCTAGACCAAAACTTCTCTGCCTGAATATGCAGTAGAATCACCTGGCTCTTATTCAATGTTCTGGACAAAACTGGCCTGGCTCTTAGATTACCTCAGATAATAGTTCTTCCTTTGATTCTATCTCAGCATTTCCTGCAGCATCTTCTGGGCACTCTGACTCACCTGGATTGCATCTCTGTGTGGAATGTGTCTGAGTGAAAGCCCAAATATCTCCCTCAGTGGTGGATGGTGTCACTGAAGGTTATTCCCCATATAAGACAGTCATAAATAGTCAGAAATCAGTCCCCCAGCAGGACTTGAGACCCCATGAGAAACAAAATTTACCCATCCAGCCAAAGTTGCACCAGTTTTGGGAAAATAGCTTCCTTCTAGCATGTCATTAGGTGATTTCCTCCTGTTTCTCCAAATGCTGAGCCATCATTTCCCTGTGGGACACTGGTGTGGACAGAAAGAAAATTTCTCTCTTGATCCTCTGTTCCCAAAAGACCATATTATGAGGCAGGAGACTCCCATTTTTATTATTCTTCCCATGACGCTCCCACTTTCCAAATATCTAATCTTCTAGAAATTTATCCCATCCTTCTATTTTAGTTTACTCCAAAGTTTACAACTCAGGAACCCTTCTTGTCTAGGTCCCTTGGACCTCAAAACATTGACTTGTGAGAATACAGTTCTAGTTCTTGTGTCCAGAAAGTTTCTATTCTCTTCTTCAATAAACTGGATATGTGTTCATTTGATGTAAAACAATGCACACTACAATTCATGGTTTGATGAGCCTTTGCCAAAGCTATTAGCAATATCGTTCTTGTACAACAAATTCAGAGCTGTCATCTCATCCCTCATTTATGAAATATTTGTAATCAAAAGAACCATATTTAGACTCTTTTTTGAATGAAGACTTCTGCCTAGCACCTTATAGGGATAATCTCAGTTAATTTTTATGCATTCTACAATTGCAGAAATATGGCTCAAAAATTATGAGACCACAGTAATAAATAAAGGAAAAGATGGTGCCTTGACTGAAACTCTGTCAAATTGTTTCCTGCTCTTAGGGTCTGGAACACAGCATCAGTTTGGATGTTATCTGATGTTATCTGGCTATGTAGGTTATGTAGGGTGATATTTATGATAGTCTCAACTAGTGAGAGGGGTATACTCCTGGCATATGCTGATTAGAGACCAGACATTCTGCTAAACATCCTTCAGCCCACATCATGAAGCATTATCTAGTCCACAATTATAAGAAGTGCCAATATTGAGAAACCCTGCTCTACACCAGCACTTCCAAAACCAAATAGGCAGGAGAATCACCAGGCTGTCATTCAAACAGTTTCATTTCAGCAGGTCTCAGCTGAGCCCACAGGTTCTGTGTCTTTCACAATCACTTGGGTGATATTGATACATCATACCTGGGTCAGTGAATGATATGTCGATGGGCATTGCTGTCATATAGTTTGAGTAGATATTTTGGATTTTCTCCAACAAGAATCCATATTTTCTATCTTATGTGAGATTCTAGGTGCTCTGATGTTGGACTCAGCATTTCAGACTCTACCTTTACAGGTTTACTCAGCTGCTTCATTTCTTCTTTCCTAATGGGAAATGCCCCATTTAGGATGTTGCTTCCTTATCTTAGACCTGGGGGAAATGCAGCCTCCCTATGGATTTGATATGAGGATTAAGAATAGACTACTTTTAAAGCTTTTTGGAAACTGCCTGTTTCAGAGAAGATGCACATCAATAGCAGCTATTGTGACTACATCCCAGTTCAACATTTACTAAGCACTTTGTACCTCTTAAAGTTCTCCTGGAAAGTGAGTCTGGCTGTGCTTCACTCCTAGAAGACAGTAGGGTGTTGTCTCAGATGGGGAATTCCTCCAGCCCTCCCACTTAGATCACAGAGTCCAGGAAGTCAATGTTTTTAGGGTGAAAATTGGCCACCCAAAGCGACTAGATACTAAAACTTGAATAATGTAAGTGCTGATTTGTCTGGAGAAATGGTACTGTACTTGTGACTTAGCTGTGGATCTTGGCATGGATAATCAGAAAGGAATTTCAGTCCATTCACAAGTGTCATTACAAGAGGGAGGCATATGCAATCCACACAGAAGAGGAAAACACAGTGTCACCATGGAGACAGAGACTGGAGAGATGTAGCACAAAGCCACAGAATGCTGGCAGCCACCAGACACTGGAGGAGGAAGGAACAGATTTTCCCTTGATCTCTGAGGGATCCCAGTCCTGTCAACACCTTGATTTCAGCCCAGTGAAACTGATTTTGGACCTTTGGTCTCTATGGATATAACAGAAATATTTTTTAATCTTTTTCACCCCTCAAGTTTGAGGTAAACTGTTAAAGAAGTCAGACAGAACAAGTAAACCCCTTTCTCGTTATTGTTATACTCATGAACACAGTCTCTGAGTTCTTCACTTTAGCTCCAAGTAGCCACAGGAAGAATTTTAAGATTATTCCAGCATGTTTGCTTATGATCAACTCTGGGAATATCTGTAAGACTGTAGTTTTTCAGTCATTCAAATTGTTTCTCCTCCTTCAGTGTGAAACTGTAATGTTTATAATTCATAAACATGTGTTAATAACATATATAAATGTTTTATTCTCCTTTTCTCCCTCAGGTAGATCATTTTAACTTTTACTATTATTTATGTATATCCTTATGCTCTCTGATTTTGACTTGGTCATGTGGCACACTTTTTCCTATGGAATGTGACTAGATAAATAAAAGAAGTTGCAAATTTCCACCACTTCTCCAGCCTTTCCTTCCAGTCATGAGTTTGGGCATATCTCGCATAGGGGCTGCTCCCTGATCATGGGCCTGGAGCCATGCAACAACTTGGTCAGAATTACAGACAGTCTGCAGCATATATATACTGTGGGTGGGCAATAAATATATTGAAAGCCCCTTAAACTTGGGGGAGTTTCTGTTAGCACAGCAAAACTGACTAATACATTGCATTTGCAGGATAATTAAATTAATGATTAATCAGCAGCTGGAGAGATGACAGAATAAAGAATGCTAATGTCTCTATCTTCCAATGATTTGTATACAGGAATTCAAAACTCTCCAAAATAAAGTTTGAACCTTGAGCTTTAGAGAGTATTTTCCAATATAACCATGACTATATCCTTCTATTCTCCACATGCTGATTACAAATCTGTAAGAATGATGACAAGAATGATAATCAAATAATTACAAATACAAATTGTCATCTGAACTTAGACACTTCTTGCTATCCAAAATTCAATAGCTAATCAGGTATGACTAGCATGGAGTTACTTTTACTCTTCCCCCTACAACATATAAATTGCATTGACATTATATTATTTTCTTACATCCATTACCTCATTATCTCTCTCATTCTATATCTAAATCTCTCTGCCTCTCCCCTCCCCCCTTTCTTCCTCTTTCTTTCCCTCTCATTCTCCCTCTCTTTCTATCTATTCCTTCTGAAATCATTTTAAGATCATTGAAATAGTAAGAATGTAGAAATATTGAAAGTATATCAGTCCCACTGTAATATGAAAAGGCTAAGTAATCTATTAATTTTAGATATTTATTGAACCTGTTGGTGGGCTGAGGTTACAGAGTAACCCAACACACTGAAATCTAAAGAAATTTAGTGCTTCCCAAAAGAAATGAGTTGTGATGGATGGACTGCCTGGGAAGAGTGTGAAGGAGCACAGCTCCACTAAATAAGCAGACATGATTTCAGCTAAAATATTAGTGAATTACTAAAGACCTTACTGTGGTCTGTTGAGCAGGATGAAACAGAGTCTTGGACATTACTCCTCTGGACCCCATTACTAAAATTCATGTGGGTAAAAAGGGCTCTTGTCCCAGAACAAGGCAAAGAGATCCAGCAGCTGAGAGTTGGGAGGTGTGTAGGGAAGTCTCAGAAATGGTAAAGGGTCATGGGGATTAAGATAAAACACAGCATCAAATATAAAAGAGCATGTTCATATCCAAGGGTTGTTTGGGAGCCTACCAGCCTTGAATTTGCTGGTGTCAATGAACCCATTTGTGTGGATTTATCCTTTGGTGTGTGATGAGCACATGGGCATGAATGGGCACATGAGAGCCAATATCTGAGCAATTTCAGAGCTTGATTAACAAGGAAAAAGTGAAAAATAGATTTTGGTTAGCAGAAAAAGTTTCTTTTAGGGTCTTCTGGATGCTTAGACTTCCATTTCAAAATCATGAAAACTTTGAATGAGTTTAATCAGAAGAACATCACAAATACATTCATAACTGTGATCCAGTGTTAATAAATTATTTTGTATGTGATCTTGTGCATTGTTTGATACTACAATAAATGTAACTAACACACTGTGCCAGTTTGATATTATTTACTAATTCCAAAAGGAGATACAGATAATGTTTGCAAATGTGCCTCTTCCTCTGGGTATGATAAACTTTTATTGTATTAAATTTAAAAGTTTTGTGTTTACTTGATTATGTTAAGATTAGGACTTGATTCAGTCATGCCATTAGGGCATGCAGGGTTGAGTCCCCACCCCACTCTAGGGCTATATAAATGGTCACTCAATCAAGGAGAAAACAGAAGATGACACACAGAGAAAACACAGAGAGGAAGAGAGTTCCATAGATATGTCAGAGGAGAGAGCTTTGACCCCAGGGAGCCATTTGCCTGAAAGTTTTCAGCTGACCTTTTGAAGAGACCAGAGAAGCAGAGGCAGGAAAAAAAAAAAAAGCCCTACAGCCTACAGCTGAGATCAGAAAAACCTGGTTAGCCCCAGGTTTTTTTCCTTAAGAGAAAGAGGAAGGTTGAAGCCTTGCAGATATTGGCAGCCACCTTGCTTCAACACATGGCAACAGGCATTTGGTGAGGAAGTACCTTCAAATATCCTTGAGTTGAACTCTTTAGGATCTTGTAAATTTAAGCTTTTACCCCCAAATAAATACCCTTTATAAAAAACAATAGATTTCTGGTACTTTGTTTCAGCACCTCTTTGGCTGGCTAATACACACTTCATATATAGATAGAGATAAAGATATAGATATAGATATATAGTATTTTAAATTGAGATTTAACTAGGGAAGCACATGAGGTTCAAATGATTGGACTCCCATCTACCATATGGGAGGTCCAAGTTTCATTTCCTCAGGCTTCCTGGTGAAACAAGCTGGCTCACATAGTGAGCTGACTGAAATGACATGCTGGCTCACGTGGAGTGCTGGCCCACACAGGGGTGCTGGCCCATGTGGTAAGCTGGCCCAAGCAGAGAGGTAGTACAGCAGGATGGTGCAACAAAAACAGACACAGAGAGGAGAAAATAGGAGACACAGCAGACCAGGTAGCTGAGGTGCAAGAGATTGAGCACCTCTCTCATTCTCGAAGGTCCCAGGAGCAGTTCCCAGTGCTGCCTAAAGAGAAGACAAGAAGACACAGAAGAATGCACAGTAAATGGACACAGAGAACTGGCAACTAGCAACAAGAAAGACACTGAATGACAAAGTGTGTATAAAGTCAATCCCAGATAGGGTTGGGCAAATTTATATTTTTATTAAGATATCTTGTTCTAGCACCATTTAGCAAAATATTTCTTTCTTCCTTGAATTGTCTTTGTGTCTTTGAAGAATATCTGTTGAATAGGTATATGTGGGTCTACTCCCGTACTTTCCTGTTCTATTGATCTCTGTCTATTTTTTCACAATTAACACATTTCTTAATTATTGTAGTGTTGTAATAAGTCTTCAAATTAGGTTGTTTGAGAACACTAATTTTGCTCCTTTTAAAAATGTGATCTTATTTTATACCCTTTGCATTTCCATATATATATGTATATATATATATATATTCTAAAAGTGTTTATAATGTCTACCTACATAAAAACATACACCAATTTATATGAATTTCACTACAAGTATAAATCAATTTAGGTAGAACTGACAGTAAACAGTAGGGATTCTCCCAGTTTGTTAAGAAGATTTCAAATGAGAACCCCATGGTTCCTGCTCCCTGAGTATGGAAGTTGAACATTTGCATCTTTTGGGATCAGGTAGACCTGTAAAATTGATGCATTTCACTTTTATGATTGCATTACATTATATGACAATAGCAGGAATTTTTCCATTGTAATTAGGTATTAAATACATTCCCTTTGAGTTGATTAAAATAGAGTGTGACAAGACTGGGCCTAACCTTAAATTGCAAGCCCATAAGAGAGACCAGGTCCTTCCTGAAGGGTGAGTTTCAACACCTTGGAGAGATTCACCTGCTGGCCTTGAGCAAAACCTGTCGTGCAGTGAGAGGGACATATGGATAACACTTAAGATCTAGAATTTGATTGTGAGTCCCACCCTAGAGCCAGAAAAATAATAGGAACTCAGTTCTAATTAGGAACTGGAATTCTGCCAATAATTTAAGTGACCCTGGAAGAAAATCCACAGATTCAGATGAGAACATACCCTGTGGGTCTGTGGGCTTGTTTTGGCTGGAAAAACTGACCTGTGAAGGCTGTCTCTGTGGAAACCCTAATACCAAAATTAGCCCTACAGGTAAAAGCAGCTAAAGAAAATTAAAGGGGTGTTAGAATACCTAAAGGCATGACTCCACAGAAGAATAGGTTAGACATTTTGAAAGTACATTTTGTATATTCTGGGAATAAGCAAATAAATAAATATATGGTGAATAACTGAAAAAAACTAATTATAAGCCTTCTGGAGGATCTATGAGGGTAAGAAAACTCTCCTGTGGGTGAAATGAGTGGACAAATACTGCAACCTCAAAAATTATACCATATATTCAGAACAAGAATCACACGAAGAACTGAAAAAATTTAATTACCCATGAGCTACTATAAAAGTGAATATAAGTGGAACCAAGTATCAAAAGAGCTTTAACACAAAGCCAATAAACATGAAAGCCCTAAGCAAGAGAGAGAAACTGAACCCCCCAATAAACACATCAAGAATATCAGTCCACAGGAGCCACAGACATGAGCCACTAGAGAGATGACTCAGTATCACCCATTTTTGTCAAGGGAAAACACAGGCCAGAGAAATGGGGCACTCATCCCTGTCATGATGCTGGTCAGGAGTGGAGTAGGGACACTTGATACTAAACTGTTAATTCCCTGAGCCCTATCTTAGCCCAAAGAAATACTGAGCCCCAAGGCAGATGCACTTGCCTGCCCTGGATTGGGCATCTGGGAGGTTTTGGCCTGAAGTTTGTTACTGGTTGACAGGGATGGGGGCCCAAATCACAAGGCAGGTGGTAGTTACAGAGCAGTTGTTTGCTGTGAGTCTACCCGAAGATACAACTCAGGATTCCCTCAGAGGGTTTCACTTGAAGGAGTATTACTGGAGCCCAAGGGCTCTCCAGGCCACAGTACTCATGGTGACCAAGGCTCTGGTTGCACTTGGATGGCCTCTCACAGGCTGGAAGATACTGATGCCAAGGGAACCCTCAAGGGCACACCTTTTTCCTAACAGGTGACATTCACAGAGAGGACTTTATCTCAAGCAAAGGGTGGAACATAGGTAGGAAGTAAGTGCAATGTTCTAGGACATGCCAGGAAAGGACTGTGCTACAGACAGGAAGAGTCTGGGGACAATGTAGGGGACATGAGCACAGATTGACATCCTAAGGACTGATTAAAACAGAAGATTGAGATCCAGAACCTGGGATGGGGACTTCCCTTGGGTGGCCTACTCTGGCCACCTCAATCCATTGCTCTACAACACCAGCCCTATCTGTGTACATCAGGCTCTGACCCCCAAGGCAGGTAGTGATGATGCATTGACCATGTGATTGAACTGTGTGGCATTGGCATGGATGGAAGATGCCAGGTGCTCCTTGCCCTTCTTGTGGTGCTGGACCCAGATGGAGCCCAGACAATTAAAGGACACCATTTCTTGAACAGTTCCTGGGGAGGATGGGAGTGTCACCCAGTCATGTACCACCCAGATGCAGATTGCAATCCCCAAGCCATGGAACAGTGCTCTCATTTGTAGCTCTGCAGGATGAGGGTGTGACTTAACCTGGTGGGGTCTTCTGACTTTGGTTCTCTGCCCCTCAAGTTAACCAGTACATGTGAGGACAGGACACTTTCCTGGCAGGGAGATAAGTACTGTATCTCCCTCGAGTCCATCCTCACTCCTCCCATGCACTGGAGAAGGGTCCATACCCCACATGAGGAGGTAATAGCTTCTGCCCCTTCTGATATTTCCTCTGGTGTCTTACTTTTGTTCAAACATCCATCCTCTTTTGGGGCAACAACCAAGGACTTCATTTGTATGCCTGCCCTCATGTCCAGTATTCACCAGAGTCTAACACATTTTGAGGCTCTGGAGGTCTCCTGGATGGATGGGTGGGTAAGTCATGGACCAGGCTGCAGCTCTGAAAGCTCTCCTCTGCTTCCCAATGGGCAGGCCCCTGACAAGCCTTCATTTGTTCTCTCTATGATTAGTTTCCTGTGATCTACTAAAAAAAAATGGGGAGCATTAGAAACCTGCCACTTTAATCAGGATGGAGAATGGTGGATCTGTGATTTAGACTTAGGTCTCTGGACCCCAGTTCAGGGGTTGGCAAGTCTTGGAGAGCAGACTCCCAAGAAGATCCCCCCACCTCCACCCTGCTGAGCCCAGTTGCTCACCACATCCATCAGCGTCATCAGTTCTGGCTACCAGTTTGGGACGGAATGTCAGGAAGTGAGACATCACCTGACTCACCCCAATCTCCAGGGTCTCAGGTAAAGCACAGGAAGCCTCTTTAGGTGAACACTGGGTTGGCATAGATTTCAGACCCAGAGGTGGCAGTGGAGGTGAAATCATTCCTACCACCAGCTCTGGCACTGGCACTACTACTACTAGTGAAGTAACTGGCTCCAGCACTGTAGTCAGCAATGACACAACTTCTGGAGTTGACAGTGGTAATAGCAATGGAACTGCCTCCAGCCCTGGACATGGGGCCTCTGCTGGTGAAGTGGATGGCTCCAGATTAGAAGCCATCAATAACTACCTCTAGAGATAACAGTAGGGGTGGCATCAGAGTGTCTGCCAGTTTTGTAAATGATGTTACAGCTGGTGATGTTACAGGCTCCAGCTCTGGAGCCAGCAATGATGCAACCTCTGTCGGTAGCACTGGAGTCAGTACAAGAGATGCCTGTAGCTCTAGGGTAGGCAGGAGGACTGGTGCCACTGATGAAAATGGCACTGGAGGGTGGCCCTGAAGTGGTTTGTAACCTTGAGTCTGACATAGAGCAGGAAAAGGAAGAAGATGCAATAACAGGACTGGCTTTCAACGGGCCTTCCCAAATATAGGAATGATTGCATTGTCTGTACCAGCATCCACCCAAGCATGGCACCTCCAGGAAGTCTTGCCAGATTTCAAGCCCCAGGCTAATATTTTGAGTTAATCTTTACTATGGTCACTAAGACAACCTCTGGAGATTCCTTCAGGTGTGACCCAGACTCATCCCCTTCCTCCTGAGGCCCCACCCACTGGAACATGACCTCCATGAGGACAGGAGGCATTGTCTCTTCTCTGCTAATTGCACAGCACTGACACACAGTTGGAGCTTCATAAAAATGTGACCCATGAGGGACAAGAACCTGTCCTGCCACAGCCTGCCCTGGTTCCCCAGGTCCCCTCAAGCCGTTCTTTGTGCACTGAGGTCATGCCTCTTCCTATTCAACCATATTTGGAGCTCTTTCTGTTCCTGATACTGGTCTCCCACAGCCCCTCAGCAGCTAGGTTCCCAGGACTGAATATATATTGAGGAAAATTTATGAGCTGCTATTTCACCACACCTCCAGATCTGTGTCCCTGGCTTGTGGTGGGGTGGAGGGGCAAGCAGATCTGAGGTGGGCTTTTAGCTTCCAGGGGGCCCTCTGCACCCTGTGCACTAGAACCCTTCCAAAATTCTACTTGCATCCTGTCCTACTGCAGGGAATTGACCCTTAGCTTTTGTTCTCCAGTGGGAATCATGGGAGCCAGGGTTCTACTCAATGCAGAACCTCCTGTCAGCAGTCACAAACTACCCTTTCTGCTTGGGAAGAAGGAGGCCCTTACTCCTCAATCAAAGCTCACTCATTTTTTCAGACATTCCTGGCATTTTCCAAACCCATCACCAAAAATGTGGTCATCTATGTATCTAGAGGACATATGAGGGTACCACCTATAAATACTTGGGTGCATGTCCTGTTGCTTTTGTTTAGTGTTACTGCCTGACACCCTGACTAGTGGAGAAGCCCATGTATGCAGGGACTATTCCAGCTTTATTTAGAAAATTCAACTAAGGACCTTAGAAATTGCCTTCCTATAGGGATACATTCTAGATATTCACTGAATGAAGGAGACTTGAGCTGCACCATTCCTGACAAGTAATGCGGTCCCCAGCTCCTCTGCCAGCTGCCAGTGATTCTAGCTCAGACTACATCAAGTAATGAGCTGACATAAATGGACTCTCAAACTTCCATTCAGTGGGAATTCAGGACCCCTAAGGGCACTTTGAGGCAGAACTTTAAGTGGAGAGGGTATTACTAGTCAGGGACAATTCCTACCCACCAAACACCCTTTCTTCAGAGGAAGCACAAGAAAGCAACTTCAATGGCTCAGCCCATTTAGTATTGGTGAGAACCCCAGAAAATTGTTCCTGCTACCAACCCATTTTTCAGAGAAGCAGAGACTAGAGGCTTCAGTGCATCCACAGCTGGTGGGTGTAAGAGCCATCACTATGGAGGAAGGGCAGGTATTTAACTTAGAAACAGCTGTTCCAGCACATATTTGATGGAGTTGAAAGCCTGGTAATTTGTCAGGAAAATGTTTAAGTAGGTTTTGTCATCCTCCAGGATGGCAGGCACCAGGGGTTACATGAGCTTCTCCCCAGTGTCTACTTTGTCAGTGAGCACATGGGGGTTCTGGGCCTTCTTCAATGCTCCCTTGTTTCCATACTGGGAAGAGGAAGAGCAGAAGCACATGGTCAGCATTTGTCCCGTGAACTCCAGCAGCATGGAGCAGTGCAGACCTGTGTTGCCCAAGCCATCTGTGCCTTGAGGCAAGAAGTGGAACAGGAGTGCCTCTAACAGAACAAGTTTCTGGCCTCAAAAATAGCATTGATATAAGGGAAAATTTACATTGTTAGATTCTTCCCACCATTCTGGTAGCTGATGAGCAGTAGGACCTCCCTGTTTCACTGCCTGGAAAGACCATAATCCCCATGAGCCCTCATAAACCATCCCCTTCCTGAGATAAGGAATGCAAAAGTAGCTGCTTAGTGTCATGAAGATCAGAACTTGGAGCCATTCATGTTGGGAACACATGATATTCCCTCAGTCCTATGGGAGACATGGTCTGTTCCAGACATGGATGGAAAGGGTCTGCTCACATCTTATCCTCCCCACTTTGGATACAGTTCATAGAGAAGTCAGGATTATGAGAAAACCTTGGATTTCCAAACAACACAGTGATTTTTCTGTCTTTTTTATTTAAAGGGACTTCTGAGAATTTTCAGCTATGGTGATCCTTGCACCAACAAATGGACAAATGCCTGGAATGTATAGATGGGAGAAAGACCCCCACAGGGCCAAGAATCTGAACAGAAGCCTCAGGGAAGAGCAAAGCCAAATGGTTGGTTGGTGTGTTCCACCTCTAAAGGGACAATTGCAATGTAAAGCACCCAAGTGGAGTCATTTTCCCCTGCATCGGATTGGCCAAAATAAAAGAGAATGCTAACAGTTGAGTCTTGGGTTTACAGGGAACTGGACCTCTGAACTGTTTTGTTCAAGCTTGTTTGGCTCAAGCTGTTAAATTTCCCTATACATATGTGTGACCCAGCCATCACACTCTTGGCAGTCTATCCTGGCAGGCAAGGAGAGGGAACAGGTCATTAAGACACATGAAGATGTTCCCTGTCACACTGAGGAAATAACCTCAGAAAGGAATGTCTTCAAGACTTGAGAGCAGGGAGAGGCTGAACTGCTGTTATATGTAGCATCCTTATGGAATATTATTTAGCTGAATGAGACCCCTAATCCTGGACTGGAAAGTTCAAGGGGATGTGTTATGTTGGTGTGCATTTTATACATGCACATATCGTAAAGTGAACCCTTTAATAAAATGATTCCCTTTCCTTAAGAGTCAAGACCCCCTTTGAGACATGAAGATCTGTATGACTTAGGAAAGGTATGAAGGACAGTTCAGTCAACTGCTCAAGGGGACACCTGGGTTCAGGGAGTGATAATAAAAGCAAAAAAATTCAAGGTAACCTTGGCTTCAGTGACAGTTAAAACACTATTGGCATCTCTTTGCAGATATTCCTACAAATGGCTAAGAACAGGGCTTCCCAGAGAGACAAGGTAGGTGAGGGATGGAGACTCAGAAGCCCTTGGGAGTGGAACTGTGGGCCACATCAATGGCAAATCCATTAGAAGTTTCCAGAGGAAAGCACCATGTAGGATCCAGGCTGTCCAACCATCCCCAGGTGTCCCAGGATTCTGGTGTGGAGATGACACCCCATGTGTTCTCACCTAGATGCAGTACTGGCAGGGACCCTTGAGCTTCTCCTTGCTGACCGTCTGTATGGAACTCTGTAAACACAGTGCCCAATATCTAGGAAGGAGTTGTCAGGAGGCTGCCTGGTGATCACTGCAGGGGAGCCCACCATATTAACTCTGAACCAGATCAGGCACAGAAGAGTGTCTGAAAGCACTACAGCCCACTTCGATTGGGCACCAGGTCTAACATTAATAATGACCATTGACTCCCCAACCACCACTTGCCTTCCCACTAGTCATCCATGACTGATATATGAGCCCAAAGGGCTCACCATGTTTCCAAACTCTGACAACCTGGCTCCTGCCCAAGATAGTCCTGTTCCTCATGCTTCCCACACACTGAAAGGAGGGCGGATATGGGACTGTCCAGGTAGGGTGAAAGTAGTAGCATAACTTGAACTGGATGATGCTAGGCCACGCTATGTTACCTTTGTGAATATCCTGGTTAATGACCAATGTCTTCATGGTTGAGAACTGAGCCAATGTCTACATCAAGGAAAAAAGGTCATATTCCCAGTATTCCTGAGGCCAGTACTTCTGGATCAGGGGTTGCAGAAGGAGAGCATCTTGCTCTCTCAAGTGCCTCTGGCTAAGTGAGCAAGGTAGGGGGCTCTTTGTGGAATCTCAGGGCCTGGTTACCAGTATTCCAAGTTCTGTTGTGCTCTATCTCCAAGGGAGTGATGTCACCTCCAAAGAAGTGAGGTCACCACCATTACCTTCAGCCCTCATCAATAAGACCTATATGAAGTTTCCTCAGGACTATTGGCTCCTCATCCTCCTCCACCATGTCATCCTGTAAACTGGACAGAGCTTCATCTGCATATCCCTCCCCACAGTAAGAAGTGCTCAATGCAGACAGGATTCCTGGTATGAAGAGATAGAGCTGAATTCAAATCTGACTAGTACTTCTTTTCAATTTTGTAATTCTATTCTTGTCATTTTAACTCTCAGTGCCTCCCCAGTCTTCCCATCTACACAATGGGAATATGCTAGCTTCTAATTCCTTGGTCATCAAGTATATGTGAGATACTTACTGCAAAAGTCATGGGTTGATATCTCAGTAAGTAAAAGAAACTCATAGATGTAAGAATTATAAGAAGGGTTTCATAACATGAAATATTACACACAGCATGGCTGGGTGCTGGCTGTGTAATCTATTCATTTTCATGTCTTTCATGCCCATGAACTCTGTTATTTTCTATTCAGGTTTTCACTTTGTGCTCACTTGTTGTCTTCTTGATGTGCTTTATCTCTTTATTCATATTGTCTTTCAACTCATTTATTTGGTTTTGGAAATTTGTATGCATCTTGTTGATTATTTGTCTCAAACCCGGTGTCTTATCTAGGCTTTTAATATATTCCTTTGCTTGGGCCATTTCTTCCATTAACTTGGTATGGCTTATAGATTTTGGCTGATGTATAGAAATCTGGTTATGATAGTGAGTTTGCCCTGATGCTCAGTTTCATAGGATTTTAGTGGCAGGAGGCTGTGTTACTGTTGTTCTTTGATTCTTGGTTCAATATGTTCTGGGTTAACTCTTTTGTGTTTGTCTGTTTGTTCAGTTTTCATACCTCCAATGGTAATATTAAATTAACAAATAAAAATTATTAAAAGGGCTCCATTCAAATAGCCAAAAATAAATAAATAAATAAGCATTTATGTTAATATACAAAGCAGAGAGTCTGTTTTACCAAAATAGCTTTTGTAATGTAATCTTATTGTGTCCTGAAACTCTACAACAATTAATAGCCATTTGGGGTTTTTTAGAGTTACTGGAAACCCTTCATCCCTCATGTAGCTCAAATATGTATGTGTTAATCAGAAAAAGTTGTACATGGGAATGGAGGACCCCCCAGCAAGCTATTTTTTTTAAAGTAAAGAGTAATAGCACACACTCTAGCAGTAAAGGAGGTGGACCCTAACTAACCCTGTGAATTGGAAGTAGCCAGCACCAATATTAACTTTGGGTGAGATTTGTGACAAAGACAACATTCTAAGCAAGTACCCCTTAGGTTTTGGTCCCAATTGTGGAAAGGGGGCCAAATTATGATGTAGCCCCTTGAAAAAAAAGAAACAAAATATTGTGTAACATACCATGCTCCATTGCAAGTCCAGGGCTTAACCCAATAATATCCCATCACTCTTTAAACTGCCATCCCTATCCAAGGGTAAACTGTAAATACTAGAAACAAAACAGGAACAATGGACTGTTGTGGGTTGCCCACTGTGGAGAAGAAATCTATGGAAAGACATGTGAAACATATGTCAGCAATAACAGGTACCTGTCTATCATGTCCACATCCACTCCTCTAACACCCCTCTTGGAAATGTTAAAGCAGATACCCACTTGAAGATCTGTAAACTGTGCCATTGAAACCCAGAGGCAGCACAGGAAAAAGCAGACATTGTGGTTACCAGAATCTGTGGCAGCAGTTCCAGCTACCTGTTACTCACCAGCATCTCATGGACATCACCCATGACTGTCCATCATGCTCACTCCAATAACTGTAACAATTACCTCACCAGATGGAAAACACTGGCCAAGCACAAATTCCAGTAGCATGATGGCAAGTGGATTACATTGGTCCCATCCTGCTCTCAGCAGGGGCAAGGTATGCTTTCACTATCACAGACACTGCCAAGGAACTCTTGCAACCAGCAAGCTACTATTAAAGAGACTCCATTTACTGGTCACCTCACACAATCTTAGGCTATGAATCAGCATTTTGTTTAAACTTTCCATCTGCCTTATAAATCCACTAGTGTAGATCTTATAGAAAAAAATGAATAGCCTTTGAAAAGTGCAAGTAAAAAGCAATAAGGAATCTTTACAACAATGAATTAAGAAACTGTCTCTAGCCTTAACCTGTTTAAATTCAATACCTCAGGTTACAGCCCCTACTTCAATTGAAATGCTAATAGCAAGACCAATGCAATCATTGAGAATATGAACTAAAGGACCAGTAGCCCTATAGCCCAAAAGGGAAAATAATAATCATCTGTTGTTGCCTATGCCTCAAACCATACAAACTAGAAAAATGAGGTCATTTGGCTGTAGTGCTGGCCTATGCAGCCTTGCTGAATGGGAATCTTAAATCCATGGGAAATAGGAGTCACCCAAAATATTATTATAAAACCATAAGAAAATTTAATTGTATTTTAGTATTTGTAAATACCTTTACAGGATGAGTAGAAGCTTCTGCACAAAACATTATTCAATGGTAACTAAGTTCCTCCTCCAGGAAATCATCCCAAGGTTTGGATTGTCCCAAACAACTCAGTCAGAAATAATGAACCTGCTTTTTAAAAATTTATCCTATTTTTTATTTATTTCTCTCCCCTTCCCTGCCCCCCCCCAGTTGTCTGCTCTCTGTGTCCAATTGCTGTGTGTTCTTCTGTGTCCACTTATAATCATGTCAACAAGACTGGGAATCTGTGTCTCTTTTTGTTGCATCATCTTGCTGCATCAGCTCTCCATGTGTGCAGCGTCACTCCTGGGCAGTCTGTACTTTTTTCTGTGCTGCGCTGCTCTCCTTACAGGGCACATTCCTTGCATGGGGGCAGCAGGCCCTGGGTTTGAACCTTGGACCTCCTATGTGGTAAGTGGACACTCTATCCATTGAGCCAAATCCACTTCCCTGAACCTGATTTTATTTCAGCTGTGGTACAAGGTGTCAACCAATGTCTCAGAATGAAGTGAAAATTGCATGCGGCATGGAGATCTGAGTCATCAGGAAAAGTGGAAAAAATGAACTATACTTTAAAGAAAATCTTAAGTAAAAAATATTAAGAAAGACAGTTAGAATGGACAGAAGCAATTAACCAAGCTCTCCTTCAGGTTAGGATGACCCCTAGAAGAGGACTTGATTTAAGTCCTTTTAAGCTTATGTACAGAAGGCCCTTTCTAAGCAAACTGAGAGAAAAACCCAACCCACCAATAACATTGGATAGAGCCCTCAGTAGGTGGGCCTTGCAGTTGGGAAGGCTCCTCACCACCACGCATGCAAGTACAAATATGCACCAAAGTCATCCCACTAATCAGCCTCTCCACCTCTTCTTAGTAGGATATCAGGTTCTCTTAAAAGTTTGGAAAAAACAAACACCCTGAAGATCAGCTTAAGTCTAAATGGGAGGGACCTTACACAGTACTGTTAACCTCTCATTCTTTTCTTAGATTGCAGAGAATCAAGTCCTGGGTCCATTATGCCAGAGCAAAACCTTACTGCTTATGAGATCCAGCAAATGAAGGAAGTTCTGAGCAGAGATCACACCTGAAATGAAGTGTGAAGTGGAGCCAGCTGGGAGCCTATGTTTCCTATTCAGAAAGAAAACAAAAAACAGAAACAAAAACTCTAACAAATACTAATTCTGTTCTTTTACAGAATCTACCTATAACTATCACTGAGGGAAGATACTAATCATCCCTCACACTTCTTTTGCAAATCATCCAAAACTTCTACAATAAAACCAAGTGTTGGTACTGTGTAAATTTGCGCAATCAATATCAAGTAAAGTCTGGACCAGCTTACTAAGGAATGTTTCAGTTATTCTACACCTTGAAAGCAGGCCAGAACAGCCTATTTAAGTAAAATTCAACAGTCTTTTGTAAAAGCAGACCCCAAAACATGTAACACCTCAGGGGGGATTTAAAAGCCAATTGTTCCCCTTGCTTGAGAATCGCTGGAGCCACATCCTTGTACTTAGCCACCAGCCTCTCCAAAGAAGTGAGAGCATTAAGAAACTAAAAAACAAAGCAAATAACTTCATAATACATGGAAGTAATTTCTCCTCCTGGACCCGTCCAGCTTCACCAAGTGCCTGCTCCCCTTCATTAGTTATTATCTTAATTCTTTTGGCGATTGCATACGTGCTCATCCAATGCATACAATACTTATTTAAAAGCAATTGCAGGGAAGCAGACTTGGCCCAGTGGTTAGGGCATCCATCTACCACATGGGAGGTCCACAGTTCAAACCCTGGGCCTCCTTGACCCATGCAGAGCTGGCCCATGCACAGTGCTGATGCGTGCAAGGAGTGCCCTGCCACGCAGGGGTGTCCCCCACATAGGGAAGCCCCACACACAAGGAGTGCGCCCCATAAGGAGAGCCACCCAGCATGAAAGAAAGTGCAGCCTGCCCAAGAGTGGTGCCATACACATGGAGAGCTGACACAACAAGATGACGCAACAAAAAGAGACACAGATTCTCAGTTCCACTGATAAGGATAGAAGTGGTCAAAGAAGAACACACAGCGAATGGACACAGAGAGCAGACAAGGGGGGGGCGGGAGGAAGAGGAGAAAAATTAATTTTAAAAAAAGATGATACCTTCTTCCAGAAGACCAGTTGCCAGTGATCCTGGACTCCTCTGTCACATGGTGAGGCACATGGCAGCATCTGCTGGTCTCTTCCTTCTCTTTTAGGTTTCCTTGCTTTCAGCTTCTTGCTTCTGTGGCTTTCTCTCTCTTTTCATTCTCTTATAAAGGACTCTAGTAAGAGGATTGAGATCCATCTTGAATGAAGTGGGTCACATCTTGAGATCCTGATCACCAAAAGATCCTACTTACAATGGATCCACACCCACAGGAAAGGATTCACTTTAAGAACATAGTTTTCCAGAGTTATGTACAACTTCAGACCATCACAGGGCCCTACATGGAGTTAACGCAGCTCCACCTCCATTGTTCACCACCTTTCCCCTCCAGGACTCTCACTGTTGAGTGCCACTTAGAGAATGGACTTCTGAAAACAAATTACCTGAAACATGTCTATCCTTCTGAACATGCCTTTTACAGTCCAGTTTTCCTTATGAAGGAAGACTCTTTGCTTCTGATGATTTCCACTGCTATTGCTTCTAACTTATCTCCTGCCCAAAACTGCGGTCATTACCATTCAGCCATCCCTCTGTTGGGGGTGGCAGCACTACTCAACTCATTGAGTCATTTGGCCATGGTAGACATTTTCTTCCCTCATATATTTGCCTGGAGAACAAGAATAAACTATATCTAAGTCAGGGGTTCTTAGCTAGGGGTCCACTGACCCCCAAGGGGTCTGTGGAAAGATTTCAGGGGGGTCTGTGAGCTTGTATTGAAAATTCAAAAAACCATTATCCTTGCGGGGATGTGTTGGTGTGGGTGTGGCATATTTATTAAATAATACATAGTATAGTGTGGGCTTAGTAAGATATCCGTGGTTTTCCCTTGCCTGGCAAGGGGGTCCATGGAATAGAAAAGGTTGAGAACCCCTGATCTAAGTTTTCTCCTACTAAAAGGAAGATTTATTTGCTCAAAAGTCTTGTGTATAAAATAAAGATGTCCCAAGTAGGTACACTTACTTTTAAAAATTATTTTTTATTGGTACATATTAATAAAGTATACTTCAATCACATGTTCTGCAGTAACTATATCATTATTTTGCTAAACGTTACCATTTTTCCATGTGCCTGATATGGGAGGCCTGTTTTATATAAGAGACTGGCCACTGGAATCAGCTTAACTTCATACAAGTTGAGGCTTTACCTCTTATCTCCTTTATGCAAGCCTCTCTGGTGCCTCAGCTGTCCCTTCTATCGAATGGGACTGACTAGCCCAAGCCCTGACTTCCCTATTTGTCTGGGAAGCAATGAAACAATATATGGGCAGCACTCAGAAAAGCGTGAGCCACCATTCTCCACCGCTCTTTCTACCTATCCCTTCCCCTGCCTCCTTTTCTTCTCTACAGAAACCCAGAAACCTGGGGTAACCCTGATCTCCCACTGGAGACACACCTCATTGGATTTATTTTTAATTAGAGAAGTTGTAAGTTTACAGAAAAATCATGCAGAAAACAGAGTTGCTACATACTCACCACCACTCACTGAATTTTCCCTCCTTAAGAGGGATAAGCCCCGCTTCGATCTGGAACAGACTAGCACGTTCCCTTTGGGCTTTATCAGCCAATTCTGATTAGCACAACCTGGACATCTCTCACCTGGCTGGGCCGAAGTAGTGATGTCCTAAGAACCTAAACAGCTTGGCTTTGGCTGGAGGCCTCCACAGCACAGTATTTTGACTCTTTTCTTGTTTCACCACCGGGTGGTGATCTTTCCCAGCGAATGGTTAAATGCTTCCTCTTTTTCAATCAGTTGAACCTGCAACCACTGACTCAGACTCTGTTACCCAGGTTATATAGCCTACCCTGCTGTCTTCCTGGACTAAGCACATCATCTGGTGCTTTTATCTGAAAACTTTGCTGACGTGGATGGGGGTGGTGCCAGAGGTGTTTCTGTGTACTAGTGGCTTCTGTGGAACAGGTGTTGTCTGCATTTTCTGTCTTGCTAGTCTGACTCCTTCAGGATATTTTGGTTAAAGCAGGGGTTCTTAACCTTTTTTGTTCCACGGACCCCTTTGCCAGTCAGGTGAAAACTACCGACCCCTTCTCAGAATGTAGCAGGAGACTGTAGAACTCAACTAGCGTCAGGTCTAACAACGACCATAACTTCCAAGTATGGACGAGCAAAAGTGATTTTTTGAGATATCAATAACTGTAAATATGATATGAAATGAATACTACTGTCATTTATTGCATGCATTCCTAAGTGAAGGAAATGCTAATTTCAGTTAGAGGTCAGCAAAAGTAAAGATTAGTTGATTTTTTTTTTTCCATTCACTTCACGGACCCCCTGAAATCTCTCCATGAACCCCTTGGAGGTCTGTGGACCCCTGGCTAAGAACTCCTTGGGAAGCAGATGTGACCCAAGCAGTTGGGTGCCCACTCCCACATAGGAGGTCCTGGGTTTGGCTCTCAGTACCTCCTATAGAAGATGAGCATACACAACGAGCAGAGTCAGTGAACAAAGACAAAGAGCAGGCAGACAAGGGAGCCATCATGGGGGCAGGGAGTTTGAGGGAGCAGGCTTTTCCCCAGGAGTGGGGCATATTTTTTGTCTGATGGTGTTTCCAGGTTGCTGGCTTCTGGGATACATGAGACAAACCCCTCACCATAATTTATCACCACATTAGTCCTTGGAACCTGAGGTCCCTAGCTAGTCTGCCTTCTCTCCACCTTTCAGAATCTTATATACAATGTCCAGGGGTTTTATTTGTACTTAGCAAGGCGAAAATGGAAAAATTATATTTGCTCCATTTTCCCAGGAGTGGAAGTCTCAGTTGTGTATTTAGAAAGGGCTTGCTGGGTGGAATGTGGTTTTGATGGGAAGCAAAGGGGGCTGCAGGGGACTAATTAGGAGGCATTGCAAGAGTCCACATGAAATGATGAGGACACCAGACATGGATGAGTACTGGATGAGAGCTGAGTGGGACTGAGTGAAATATTCAGGTTAAAGAGAGACAGGAAAGAGAAATTAAAGTAAGTCATAATGTGCTGGACAGATGTTTGCAACTGGCATTCAAAGTGGTCAATTATAGAATAGAACTACTTCAAGTCCAATTTCTTTTGTCTGGTACAAGTGCAGATTTGCAATTTATCAAGGATGAAACAGGCACATACTTTTGAACTAGTGGGTCTCTATAATTTGTGGGAAATAGAGAACTATCCTTTTTAAAAATGAGGACCCAACCAAACAGGACCCTACCTGTTGCATCTTTAAGGTTAAACACAACCAGCAAGCATCAGAAGCAAATAGAATATTATTTTGAAATGTTCCGAAATAGAGATTCTTCAAGCTCCTTACATTTTTAATTTAGTTAAGTCTGTATCTTATAAGACTTTGGTTTTGTTGGACTTGAATAAGGATATTTAATTTTGCTTTATTACTTAGTTAAACAAAGAGGCCTGTGGACATCATAATATAATGTAAGAACAACAGAGAAAGTAAAACATAGGCACCACACCAATGCTAAGTGCCAGTAATAGGGAGGGATATGGGGTAGAGGGGTTCTCTTTTTGGGGTAATGAAAATATCCTAAAACTGATTGTGGTGATGAATGCACAACTATCTGATTATATATATTGAGAGCATTGATTTTACACTTTGGATAGATTGTATGGTATGTGAATATATCTTAACAAAATTGCTTTTAAAAAAGTAAAATGTCATAAGAAAATTATATTTTATGTGTGGTTTCAGTAAAGGAAACACATTTGAGACTTTAAATATTTAACTCCTGCAGGTGAATTGGTTTATTACATTTTTTTCCCTAGAAAAATCTTGCTTTGTTGACATCTTTCCATTTTTTAAACTTTTTAAAATCACATAATCATCCTTACTCTCTAAGTGTGTAAGTTAGGGTGTGTTCAGTTATGAGTAACAGAAATACTGATGAACAATGGTTCAAGGACACATATTTTACTTGATTAAAAAGCCCAACAACTTGCAGTTCCTGGGTTGTTGGAGAAACTGAGGCACAGTGGCCTCTTAAGGAGAGACGTGCTGTCTCCATGCTAGTGCTGTCTCCATGGCTATGCTTGCAACCTAAGGAATGTGGTAATTAAGAGTTCCCAGCAAATGGGATGAAGCTGTTAAAGTCTGAAAGAAAAGATGAGCACATACTTTTTGTAGTGAATAGAACACTTAGACTTTGTACCTTGAGATAAGATTTTTTAAAATTCCTTAGACTATGGGTAATGCTGATAGTTAATATGTGTTGCTCCTTAATGTCACATATGGCACGCTATGTTTGTGCTATGTTACGTGCTTATTGGCACATAGGCTACGTATGCCTGCTTCTTGGCACGTACACTGGGGTATATAAAGAGCCCCTTGTAAACAATAAAGTTGTCTGAGGAGTCATTACTCGCAGACCCCCTAATCCCAGCTCTCTCGTTCTTTCTCTTTGTTTCCTTTTCCCTTTTCTCTTTCTTTCATTCCCGATACCCTTCAGGTCCAAATCTCCAGCACTGGGTTAATGCAGAAGCTTAGTGATATCATCTGGCACCTGGGACTCTCCATCCTCTGCCATTCTCAGCAGGTTGGCTTTTGTTTTCCAGTGTGTTTCCTCATGATCACAGGATGGTTTTCATCAGTGCAAACATCACAGCCTCTCCTGGCCAGTTAAGAGACAGAAAGGAAGGCAGGGAAAAAAGGACTTACTCCTCATATGCTTCTTTCTCAGCAGAGTGGAAAGTCTTTCTCAGCGGTCACAGGGGAACATTCCCTGGTCCTGCAGGAACTATGCCTGCAGGAGGATTGAGGTACCCTACTTGGTAAAGACCACACTATCCATGATGGACTTAGACCAGGGTGTCTCACCAGGAGTTCCCACCCAAGGGGTACTGGAAATGGAAGTGTGGGCACTTTCACTTGTCACAAGCCTAGAGATGTGCTATTGGCATTTGGTGGGGTGACCTGGGAATGTTGAATGTTCTAAAATGCGCACAACACTTTTACACACAAAAAAAAATTTGTCTTAACCCAAAATACCAGTACCACTCATGGTAAGAAACGTTGGCTTCTTTCAGCCACAATTGATCCCCTGGTTGAAGATATTATGACTCAAACAAAATCAAGGGGCTGTTAGCAAGGAAGAGGAGAAGCATGGCTGGCTGGTGGGCTGGCTCCCAGCAGGGTCTGCCACAAGGAAGGCTGGGAGACTGTGACAATGCTTAGTCATAATGGCACACTGAATCCTTTACAGAAAGCTGCTGCTCTTTTCATTGAATGGGTGGCTGGGGGAAGAAATTACAGAGATTAAATAGGGGAATTTTCTTCAAAGGTTTCCTTTATTTTTCCTAAGGAAGTAATTTCCAAGGCTCTGGATTAGCCTTTTTCCAAGAACAAATGACTCTGAGATATCCATACCTGTTATCTCTGCTGACCAATGGATGTTCCCTGCCTCTAACAGGAGCTCAGGATATTTAAAGCCCCTAGGGAGGCATAATTTGGGAGATTAAAATCTCCCTTGTAGACCCTGTACTCAGTACAATGTGGCAGGTATCTAGTAAATGCTTCTAGGGTTATGATGAAAATACTAATTTAAAACAAAACAAAGTCTGGAAAATTGTTCAGCATTATGTTCAAGGAGGTGGGTACAATGAAATAGGATATTTAAAATTATAAGTATGTGAAAATTATGATAGAAATCTAACCAAACTATTTTTTAAAATGTTTTAGCATGCTAGTGCTAGTGTTGTAGAATTTGAGAGAGGTTCAATTATTTGTGTATAGAAAGTCCAGGACTCAGGAATGATTTTGAGAAGGAAAAATGGTTTATTGATGGCTGGCCAGACAGTATCCTGCTGTCATGGCTCCACTTAGCATGTTCTTCACACAGTGAGCAAGTCACAGCATTGCTGATCCTAGAGAGAGTTTCCAGTATTTTAACAGCCTAGTGCATAATGCTCTCTGGCACTATGGAACAGTGCCAGTCTGGAGGCAATATTCATTGTACACTTGGCTGTACTGAGTCATCATTAGCTGCTGCAGGAGCTTGAAACTGCAATGTAGATTCCATCGACTTCAGGGGCAGAACCAGAGGCTGATACAGCAAATATTTCTAATTGAGGGGTCAGTGACCAGCCTAGCCAATAACTCACATGGAGAGGCAACCTGTAATGCACAAGAGAGTTTGACAATGTTAAAGTTCATACCTTGTTTTTATATATATTTTAAACAACTTAATGCAACACATCATATTAAATGACTGTTTACTTATACAATTTTACCGTTAAGATAATAGTAGGCATTTTACTTCAGTAATAGAGGGAAAAAACTATTTTTCATTGTTAAAATGAAAACAGAAGATTCTCAATAGAATCAAGATAACTTTTTATTACCATTTGCTTAAATATGCACCTTGTGATGGCCTTCAGACAGGTTTTATTATCACGAAGTTATTCTTTGCCACCAAAGTAATCCAAGTTTTTAGTTAACAATGACTTTTAGAACTAGAACTATTTGAACATTTTCAGTTTGGAAGATGTTTTACAAACTTTTTATAATTGACACAACCACATTGACTAGTTACTTTATGTTTAAATAAACTTATTAAATTATAATTACTAACCAAAAATTTTTATTTTATTTATTTAAGAGAGCATATCTACAACCTTTCTTTTTTAGCTTAATTTCATTAATGTGAACTTACAATTTCCATTCCTCTAAAGATTTTGTACATATAATGTTAATTTATTTAATGGGTATTTTATAAATGAAGGGCAATTATACCCAAGCTAAATAAAATTGGAACCATTATAGTTATGCAAGGAACATTCTCTTTTTTTCCTTTAATTGCTAGGGAGGGAGGCTGATCACCTCCTGAGAGAACCCTAGTAGCCACAGAAAATTGGGGGGAAGCTGTTCTCTCTAGGTCTGGAAAAAGGAAAATACTGGGGAAAAGCCTGGTGTTTTGGGTTTGTCTAACTGCATGTTAGAATCTGGTACTGGTCTTATATCCACTGAAGGAGTGGAGGCTTGATTTTAATAGGAAGAATGTTTATAGGTTCGAGTCCTAACATCCTGGAAATTGGTCTGGATTTAAAAAAAAACACTTGGTTACAGGAAAATGGGTTAGCTTTTCTAGTGAAGCTTGGTCTGGGTGTAAAGTTAAACAGTGAAAAAGGTCTAGCTGGAATCTTTTGTTATGGTGCTGAATTGGGAATTAATTGTCTTTATACAAGATGTTAATGTTAAGTGTTCTCTCTAAGGTTTGTGATGGCTGTGGGGGCAGCCATGCTGAAATATATATATATATATTATATATATATATTTATCTTGTATATATATATATAACTTGTGGGTCAGATTAGTGACGTTTGTGCTTCTATCTGTGTCAGCTCAATGCTGGTGTTGGAGCTGTGTGGTTATGTAAAGTGGTGAAATTTAGTTGAACTGGAACACTCCCTTGCCATTGATAATTTAGCACCACATGAAATTTCTAATACCCAGTAATCTTTTACCTAAAGGTGTTTCTTTTTTTTACTTTGTTTTTTGTTATTTAGGAGGTATCAGGGATCGAAACCGAGACCTCATACATGGGAGGCAGGCACTCAATCACTGAGCTACATCTGCTCCCTGTATATTGGTTTTGGCTGTTCTGTATCTTGTTGACATTCCTTCATTAGCCTAGGGAATCCTTTAGCATTCTGGCACAACAAAATGCTTTCCTTGCCCCCAAACTAGAATCATTCAATTTTCCAAGGAACTCTGGATCTTTTAGTAGGAAATGGAAATTAGAAACCAAAATCTGGGTGTAGGTGTTTCATTGTTACTGAAGCATGACAAACTATCCTGGTTTGCCTGGGACTTTTCCAGTTTCAGGAGTAAAAATACAGCATCCTGAGCAAATTGGGACAGTTAGTCACTTTACTGCTTCTAGGCCATTGAAGTGCACAGAACTAGGAAATATATTTAAAATCCTATGGTCTAGTTGATATTTCCAATTTAAACTTAATATCAGAGTTTTTCTGATGTTTGATTTTGTACTTGGATCTCATTTTCTCTTCCACTGAGAGTCTTTCTACATAATAACTTTAAAAAGCCTTATTTGTGTTATCCTATGATGTAGTTTTAAACCGCAGTAACAATGTTACATTAGTTATAAACCACTGAGTACAGTTGAAGATTCCTTTCCCTTTTTTAAATTTTTAAAAAGATTTTTTTATTTATTTCTCTCCCTCCCCCCCCCCAACAGTCTGCTCTCTGTGTCCATTCACTGTGTGTTCTTCTGTGTCCACTTGTATTCTTGTCAGCAGCATGGGAATCTGTTTCTTTTTGTTGCATCATCTTGTTGTGTCAGCTCTTTGTGTATTCGGTGCCATTCCTGGGCAGGCTGCACTTTCTTTTCTGCTGGGCAGCTCTCCTTATAGGGCGCACTCTTGCACATGGGGCTCCCCATGCGGGAGACACCCCTGTGTGGCCTGGCACTCCTTGCACACATCAGCACTGAGCATGGGCCAGCTCACTACATGGGTCAGGAGGCCCTGGGTGGTAGAAAGACGTTCTATCAGTTCAGCCAAATCTGCCTCCCTATACTTTTTACTCTAGTCTGTTGTCCACCTTTTGGTACATTTCCCTGATATTCAGTATTTAGGACAGACTTAATAAATTGATTAGCACTTACTTCGTATCTGTTTGTGTACTCCCTAGCACAGTCAGCTAGACACACATAAGTGTTCCTCCAATTATTTATTTTGCTCCATTATTCCTGAGTTTTATAATTAGGAATGGTGTATTGTTTACACATCATAAAAGTGGAACATAATGATGCCCCTCAGAATGTAGCCTGAATCTTTGTCTCCACCCCAAATTCCTGCTGATTCCATCACAAGTACCATTTCATCAGGCTCCTCCTGCTGCTTCTGCCCTTCTCCCACCCCATTATACTCTTATCTTCCAGCCCACTTTACAGGTAGAGATTCTGGGATAAAATCCAAACTTATTCAGCCCCACCAAGGCCCTATGTGATCTGCCTTAGCCCTTAGTCTTCAGTTACAACCCCAGTCACTCTTCCCCACTCCCTACTGTTTCTTGAACTGTTGAACTGCTTTCCCCCTTCTGGGCAATGACAGATAGAGGCCTTTTTATATTTTGTCAAAACCTATAAATTATAAAATGCAAAGACTAAATTACAGGTCTTGGAGAGTAGCAAAGCTTTAGGATTTGTGTACATTAATTGAAAAAAAATGTCCAACACTAATATAAGATGTTATTGATAGGGGAAAATATAAGAGGGGGATAGGATGGGTTATATGTGAATGCCCTCTCCTTTCATTGTACATTTCTGTGACCTAAAATTTCTTTAAAAATAAAATTTATATGAAAATAAAAGCTCATTTATAAAGTGTAGCATATTTGAAGCAGTCTTGTTATATATATTCACAAGGAATCTTCTGACCATTCTGTATAGTTTTAAGGAGTGGGAGAAGGAACTCTCTAATTTTTTGCTCTGTTGTTTTTTCCTTGTTTTCTAAGAAATACATTTATATTTATCATAAAGAAACCAACTGCTTGACATTTTTGAGTTCCAACACAATAATCATTTTACAACATCCAAGGAAATGGAATTATTGAAATACCTATACTAAAGAAATATACATGTGTAAAGTACTACCCTAGAAATCATAGTAATATCAAAGTTCAATAAGTACATCAGTAAAATGGCAGCAGTTAATCTCAAATGAGATCCATCAAAACTACTTTTAAAGAGCAAAAACCCAGGCAGAAACTTTCCTGTAGTTGAGGACGGGCAGAATCAGCAGCTATGAAAACTGAATCAAACCTTGAGGCTGAAGATTGCAGTTTGAACTTCAGGTGCAAGAGGGCCATTTAGGAATACCTGGGGCTTCAACTGTATTCTCACCAATATTTCCCTGATGGAATCATTTACCACTTTTAGCTCCTTGAGCTTTCTCTCAGTGGACAGAACTTTCAGTCTCCTTTCTTGAACTTTTGACTCGTAGAACATAATCTGGTTGTGAAAAAAGGAATTGGTGCAGTCCAATTCTGTGTCCATGTCTTCAGCCATCTTCTTATACAGGTTTTGCTTCTGGTACATGAAGTTCATTTTTTTATATATGTCACAAAGTTTCTTCTCTGTTTCTGTGCAGTAAGATCCCTCCTCCATTGCATTTCTCTCAAGTTGCAGCACATGTTTTTGATGAACCTCAGAAAGTATTTGAAGTTCCATCTGAAGTTTTTCAATCTTCTTTTCCAGGTGTGAATTTTCTGATTGTGAAGATGCTTGCTGATTCTGCAGTTTTTATGTGCTCGGTAATCTCTTCAGTCCTTCAAGTTTC
This sequence comes from Dasypus novemcinctus, assembly GCF_030445035.2. NCBI lineage: Eukaryota > Metazoa > Chordata > Mammalia > Cingulata > Dasypodidae > Dasypus > Dasypus novemcinctus. The sequence continues at coordinate 16,827,347 of NC_080700.1, read as the reverse complement.
TTCACATACTTTGTTGAATGCTTTTAGTTTTTCTCCTTCCAGCCTTTTAGAGGAAACATTTAAGTTCACAATATGAATAAGTTTGTTCCAGTCAATTGCTGATGAATAGACTAGGTGTTCTCCATTTTCTGATTCTCTCTTTTTGTCAAATTCCATGTTGTCATCACCCATATAAGTTGTTCTTAAGTGGTCAGGGAAAATTATCACCTTCAGCAAGATTTCAGTGAGAGATTCGATGTGTCTGTCTTTATCCTGCACAGCCTCTTTCATGTTTGCATTGGGGTAGTCAAGTACTTTTATCTCTTCCCTCATTTCTTGCTCCCTTTGCTTCAATCCCACCATATTCTGGGCCATGATTTGTAGATTTTCCTGAAGGTGAGTGTTTCCCTCCACACCATATCTTTTCTTTTGAAATTGTTCTCCATTCAACTGAGAAACTTCTAAGGTCTTTTTTGCATTCATCATAAAGGATTGAAGGGTTTGTGCTGGCTTTGGGAGTCACTGAGTCTGTTCTTGAAGGCAAGCGATCATTATTCCATGAGATAAAAGTTGAGGCCTCCTACTTCGCTGTTCATTTTCAAACAGGTCATCAATATCATTCTCAAGTGAAGAGTTGTTTAGGTGTTGATCGACTGCTGACAAACACAGAGTCAGTAATGTCTTAGGCTCAGCCTCTACCACAGAAGACTCAATAGCTCCATTGACTGATGTCATGAGGGTAGTTTTCTCACAGACTTGATATTTTTCAGTAGCAGCAAAAATACATTTGGCTAGCTCATTATGCCTCCTTTCAGTATGAAGGCACTTCACTATCAGAATAATGGTGACTGTACATACCAGAAAGTCCCCAGGAAACCCAAGGAGCACTGGAAGTTGTCTCAGGCTTTTAGACAATATCAGCCAAGCACCACAAAGCTGCTCCAATGCCAGTTGGAAACAGACTTTGGTGGCTATCAGCAGGCTCTGCATGGTTCAGAGGTCAGCACAGCTCTGCCTGTGAGCAACAGTATCCTCTTAGCCACAAATGATGGTGCAGAATCCTGTGGAGGGTTCCGTCTCAAAAGAAAACAAATGCCTGGCAACCAGGACCCACTGTCAGTTGGGCAGGGAGGGAGGGGAACCAGCAAGGTTGTCTAAAACAGGGCTTTCTAACTTTGTCCTTTTTGTACACATAGTGTTAAATTGTACTATGCATTGAAGAAAGAGGTGTTGAGTGATGGCAGGGAAAGTTGACCAGCTCATGCCCTCTGGTCTGCCTGCCTCTGACCTTGGCCTACAGCAAACAGAGAGAGGATTCAAAAGTGCCATGACCTCACCCCTCACCTGCACAAGAGCATGACAGGGACACACATCAATAGATGTACCTGTGTCTATAACCCTAAGTGTGCTTATTCTCCTGCCTAAGAGTTTCCATCTGCCCTTGGGTAGTATGGTCCTGCCTAGAAGGGTCAAAGCAACCTCACTCTTGGCCTAGAGTAGCCAACATCTACAGTTTAGATGTTCCAATTCCTATGAAAACAAAACTAAGATTTTACACTATAGAGAATACAGAGTATTAAATCATCAGTCTCTTCACCTGAACTGGAGAGTTTGAACTCAGTCATTTTTAGAGTTCCATAGTGCCATAAAATTCAATGGAACGTATCCTTCTCATTCATGGTGACAATTTGGTGTCCTGGATTCAGATCCTGGTTCAGATCCTGGTTCCTTCTCTGCTCTAGCATCCCCATCACTCAGAAAATGTTTGGATCTTAAAGTTTTGGTGAACTCTAATAATCAATAGGCCCAGACGCTGTTCAGATAGTTGAAGTAACCCAACTTCAAACAAAGAACATGCAACAGATTAAGTGTTTTAAGTCATTTAAGGGAAGACCATGAGAGTTTAAATGAAAATTATTTGACCCTGAAATAATAATAAAATTGGACTTCTCCCAGCAAATTCCTGTCCCATGAATTGGAACCATTCCAGACATTTAGTGACTCTTTTAATTTCAACCAATCCATCAAAGGGAGTTACCAAGGATTGAACCCAAGACCTCCTGCATGGCAAGCAGGCACGCAATGAGCTACAACTGCTCTCCTACCTTTTGCTTCTTGGTATCCAGAGCCTTGCCAAATTTTTTCCCCACTCAGGCAAAATTCTCTAAAACAATATTAAAGTAGGGCTGTCTACTTTATTTACAACAATTGGCACCTGGTAAATTCAAGATATCTTTGATAAATGAATGAAAAGGTTGAAAAGTAGAGTTGTGATTTATGATTTTGTGTACCTCTTTATGTTTATATTTTTACTATGGGAATTTTAGGTGGTTATTCAGGAGATTATGACAAAAAGCATTTCATATGAATTAGAAACTAAGGTTTAATTTTTCTTAGTAAGCATTCCTAAATATCATGCCTCAGTGACAGGAGATCATTAAATTTATAAATATTGATGGAAGACAGCATTTCTATCATGCCTGTATTTGCAATTTTTGAAATATGTTCTTTATGCTAATAGAAGAGAGAATTACTTTATTGAATCTTCAGTTTTGAGATGTGTTTGTGTAATAGAAAATTCTTGCTCAGAGGACTGTAGTATTCTGATTTTCAGGGACTTAGTAATTTTTCTTACTGTGGTTAAGGCTTCAATATCAGTTTTGTTTTGTTTTTTAAGATTAATTTTTTTTTAAATTTTCCCCCCTTCTCCTCCTCCTGCCCTGTTTTTGCTGTCTGTGTTGTCTTCTCTTCTCATTTTCTCTCCTCTAGGATTCACTGGGATTTGATCCTGGAGACTCCTGATGTGGAGAGAGGTTCCCTGTCAATTGCACCACCTCAGTTCCTGGTTTCTGCTACACTTCACCTTGATTCTCCCCTTGTCTCTCTTTTTTGATGCATCATCATCTTGCTGCATGACTCGCTTGCACAGGGCACTGGCTCACCATGTGGGTACTCATGCAGGCACTGGCTTGACACACAGGCAAACCACCAGGAGGGCTCAGGGATCGAACCCAGGTCCTCCCATATGGTAGGCAGAAGCTCTATCATGTAAGCCGCATCCACTTCCCTCAGTTACAATTTATCAGTTCTCATAATTTATTTACATGTTATTCAGAAATTAGCAGCATGTAGACAGCATATTTTTCATCCATTCTTTGGCAGATGGGATTATGAGAGTAAATATTTCTCTAATAGAACTTCTTTAAGTTTTGTTCTTCTTCCATTTAATTTGAAATGTCTGTGAGAACTGTCTTCAATATTTGCTTGTCTGATTAATATATTTTTATCCTATAATTAGGATAAAACAATTAAAAGTATGAGATTGTGAAATTACAACTATATATTTTCCTTAAAAGTTTTTAAAAAATAACATTTTAATAATGTTTTTTCTAATTTTTAATGTACCTTATAATGAAAGAATAAACTTCATTAAATTAAAAAAAAGAAGTAAGAAAAAGCTCTCCCTCCCCTGCTTTTTCCAGTTTTTTGGTATTCTGTCAAGTCAGGCAAGGGCAGAGGACTTTTTAGCAGGGTCTCACCAAAAGTATCAACTAACAGACTTGGATCTCAGTCATAAGATCTCAGGAGAGAAAAATAAAATAAATTAAAATTTAAAAAACAAAACAAGAAAAAGAAAAGCCAGATCTCAGGAGAAATCAGTTTGGACAGGTACAGTCTTAAAATTACATGGAATTTCTATGGAGCTTCTTGGTGCCCCTTATTCCAAGCATTCCTGGATGGGGGGGTCTCTTTCTGGAGGTGACTGATGACCATGGCTCCTTTCCTCATGTGGTCCTGCCATCTCAGCACATGCTTCCCAGGGTTGCTGCCAGAAGTGAGTCTCCACTCACTTCTGGGAGTGGCCCTTCTTTACAGCTGAATTTCCCACCTTTTATTCCGTTAAACCATAGGAAACATAACAAGTGTTGTAGAGGATGTGGAGGAATAGGAATTTGCAGCAATGTAAAATGATGGATTTCTTGGGGAAGACAGTTTTATGGTTCTTTAGCAAGCAAAGTAGAGAATTACCACATGATCTGGCAATGCCACTACTAGGTTCATAACCCAAAGAATTGATAGCCATGACTTAAACAGATGTTTGCACACTGAGGTTCATAGTTGCATTATTCACAATTGCCAAAATATGGATGTAACCCAAGGGACCATCAAACAATGAATAGATATTTAAAATGTGATATAGAAATACAATGGAATCTTATTATATTCAGCTGTAAAAAGGATAGTTCACTGAAATAAGCCAGACACAAAAGGAGAAATATTATATTATCTCACTTTTTGAAATAATTAGAATAACCACACTAATCGAGTCAGAATGTAGAGTGTTCATTACTGGGGGTTTGTCACAAAGAATGAGAAATTAAGGTTTAAAACATAGAGTTCTATTTGGAATGATGGAAATGTTTTTGGTAATTGATGATAGTGATGGCAGCACAGCATTGCGAATGTCATTAGGAGCTTAAAGGAGGACATGTTAGATTGTATGCAAGGTAACTGAATGAAAATTAAAAAAAAAAAACACCCGTGGAATTTCACTACATGGCTTAGATATGGTAAACACTTTAGTTAATAACACTTTATTTAATAACACTTTAGTTAATAACACTTATAAAAATATGCTATCATCCACTATACTGTTCCACACCAGTACAAAATGTTAATAGGATAGTATATGGCAATTCTGTATTTTACGTATGTTTGTTCTATAAATCTACAAACCTCTAATAAAGGAAAGTATCTTATCTTGTTCATATATAATTTTGCTGGCTCCTTTTTTCCCCCATTATCCTTTAGCACTTAATCATATTTTACAAAGTTTTATCTAAAGTCTTTCTCTGGTATGTCCAAATTCTAGGCTTTTCTTTTGAGGTTTTTAAATGCTTTCATTTGTTTATTTGAATTGCCCATCAATAATTTTGTCTTTGAATGTCCTGTAATATTTTGTTATACACTGGCTATTTTAATATTTTAATGTGTTACCCCTGGAATTTAGTCCCTGACTTCTCTGTTCCTTAAGCTTGACTGCAGTTTCTGTTATGTGAGATTTCTTTGAATGCCTGGAGCTCATAACAGCAATAAATAAATAAATAAATAAATAAATAAATAAATAATAAATAAATAAATAACTCTCCCACTTTGCAGACATGATTGAGTATTCTCCTTCAGAATTTAGCCAGCCTAACAATTATTCTAAAGAATAGCTTGAGGTGAATGTGTAGGACCATCTGTGGTCTTTTCTTACCATGTGACTTGTACTCATCATGCACACATGACCTTATGATTACACCTGTTATAGAGATCCACATGCCCCTTCTCAACCCAGAAAGTGTATTACCTCTTGTTTTGATGCTCTATTAAATATTTTCAACTCAGTAATTCTTTGTTCCAGTTATCTAAAAGTTTATTTTCTTTAACCAGTTGGTTTACCTGTAAGCTACTTCTGCCAATTTTGGTTGTTGCCCAAAACTTCTATATGGAGAATGGAACTCTGGAACATCTCATTCCTCCACCTTGGTGATGTGGAAAGGTGGGAACACTTATTTATTGTTGGTGGAAATATCAAATGGTACAGCCACTGTGAAGGACTATTTGGCAGTTTCTAAAGGAGTTGAATATAGATTTGCCACATGACCTGGCCATACCACTATTGGTTCTATACCCAGAAGAACTGAGAACAATGATACAAACACCTGCACACAGATGTTATCCATGACTGCCAAAAGGTATAAACAACCAGGTGTCCATTAGCCAACGAATGGATAAACAAACTGTGGTGTATTCACATGATGGAACAGTATGCAGCTATAAGAAGAAATGAAGTCATAAGGCTCTTGACAACACAGATGAACCTGGAAGACCTTATTTTGAGTGAAGCAAGACAGACAGAAAAGGACAAATACTGTATGAATGCACTAATATGAACTAAATATATTGTGTGACCTTGTAGGCTTAATAACTTGAATATGGGTCACCAGAAAATAGAATGATGTTAGAGAATAGAAAGCTGATGGTTAACGTGCAGTTTTGGTGAAAAGGATGTGTGTTAGACTTTGGAAATGAACAGAAAAAGTTGAAAGTCCAACATAATATTTGCAACTAGCAGTACTATGTGGGTATGAAGTGGTTTAAAGGGAAAGTCTAAGGTGTATATTACTAAAAGGAATGCTAAAAAATGTAATATGGGACTATATAGTAAAATAAAACTGCATGTGAATAATGAATATGGATAAAATTGCACACTTATGACTTTCTTTGAAATTGAACAAATGTATTTTAATACTACAAGATGTTAATATCAGATGAAAAAAAATGATCTTAAGTGAAAGAAACCAGACAGAAAGTACTATGTATTATATGATTAAAATGTAAATACACAGCAGTTTATAAAGATGAAGTTAGGTTAGTGACTATGTAGAGCTTGGGAAAGTCCACTAAAGAGTGGAATTTTTCTTTTTGGAGGAATGAAATTGGTCAAAAATTTTTTCTGGTGATGAATGCATGACAGTGAGAATATACAAAAACCCATTGAGGAGGAAGCGGATTTGGCCCAGTGGATAGGGCATCTGTCTACCACATGGGAGGTCCATGGTTCAAACCTGGGCCTCCTCGACCCATGTGGAGCCATCCCACATGCAGTGCTGATGCACACAAGGAGTGCCGTGCCATGTAGGGGTGCCCCCCACATAGGGGAGCCCCACATGCAAGGAGTGTGCCCCATAAGGAGAGCTGCCCAGCAAAAAAGAAAGTGCAGCCTGTCCAAGAATGGCACTGCACACATGGAGACCTGATACAACAACTGAGTTAGTAGGTGGAATTAGATGGATAAAATTTCCTGGAATGTACTTTTTAGGAGCAATGTTTCCCTAACTCGTTGAGCAGTGTTTTGTGTTTTTTTTTAATTTTTATAAATTTGAAATGAAGTTTTAAAAAATAGTAGAATTATAATAGTATTTTCTAATCAATTTTAACAAAGGTACTGCACTAATACAAAATGTTAAAAATGGGAGCACGTATATGGGAATTTCTTCTGCATGATCTTTCTGGAAATCTACAGTCTCTCTAATAAAAAAAATGTTTAAAACAAAAGAAAAACATCTCATTATTTTCCTGGGAGCAATGAATTAGTAAGAATTGAGAAAGGGACAAAATTTGCAGGACACTAGTAAGTGCCTATGGTGAAGGGTGACATATGAGTTTCCAATATTTTGAAGGTGAGACTTAAAAACTTCAAGATAAGTCCCAAAAATGCAGTTGGTTTCACAGGAAGAAAATAAACTACATTTTAGACATATTACATCAGACCCAAAGAAGGGACATTCATGTAAAGCTACCAAAGGGAAAAGGTGGATTTCAATTAAATTGATGAAAAGCCAATGCTTAAATTGCAGTTTTGGGGATAACTATAAAAAGTACATGTAAATGTGGGTAAGTAAAAGGGATCTCCAAAGGGGGAAAGATTGGAAGGGGAAAAAGCAAAGGTAAAAAGTGTTAACCACTAATAACAAACTGAGAATATGAAGGAAGTATAAAAAAAGTAGAAGGGAGTGGATGTGGCTCAATCAGTTGGGCACCTGCCTCCCAAATGGGAGGTCCTAGTTTCAGTTCCTGGTTCATCCTAAAGAAGATGAGCAGACACAATGAGCAGACACAGTGAGCACACAAGCAGACAGATGAGGGAGCCATCTTGGGGATGAGAAAAGGAGAAATAAGGTCTCAAGAGGATATGAACCAGGGGGCTACAGAAATCAAGAAAGAGCAAAGGTTCAGGAAGAACACATGTCACAGCGATTGAAGGGACTTTTTATGACTTTGAAAGCCTGTGAATTACCATTTGGAGGAACAGTGCAGTAAAGTGTCAAGAAACGCTAGATTTTGAATCAGTGTTTGACTCTTAATCCATTACAACTATAGAATATTTTCACCAAAAAATAATACATAGATATAGATAGATGGATGACCAAAACTTCCAGTGCATAAAGTAAGTTTTATTGGATCATATCAAGGATCAATATTGTAACCTAGGGATACTTATTTATTCTAACACAATTTTTCCAATAGTAAAATTCCAAGTCCTATAAACTCATGAGCATCCAGTAAACAACCACAAAAACTCCATTGCCTAGAAAGGAGAAGAACTCAGACACATTCGGGGTGGTATTGAAGCAGGCTAGTAAGATAGGGAATCAATACACAGATATGGAACCTGTCAAGAAGTCCATGTGGACAGTAATAACCCCAAGATGGCTGCTGGAAGACCCTCCCCAAGATTCTGCATTCAGAACAAAGACTTCTTCTGGAAGCCAGGAGAAGCCCCAGATATTCCCCAAGGACTTTATCATTGGGCCCTCGTGGGAGATTGATGGGTGGGGTAAACAATCAAAACAGCAAACAACTGGAAATCCTCCCTACCATTAGCAAAGGAGTGAAATAATTAATAGTTCAAAGAGCGAGCACCTGTGGACACCTGTTCCTGCCCTCTGCATACACCTCTTGTCATTTTTCCTCTGCCACACAAGTAAAACCTGGGCATTTATAATCTATAATGGGAAACTGTAGTTATTTTCTCCCATTACTCATCCCTCCTTGCCTGCATAAATTGGTGGCCTAACTCATCCGATGTGCTCTTAAAATTCATTTCTGCACCATAGTCAAGAATCTAGAAAAAATCCAGTAATAGTATGACCCTGATCTTAAGATATCATTGGGGGAGAAGGGTTGGAGTCCTGCTGGACCAGGCTGTTTCAGGTGCTTACAGGGCAGGAGGTGTCTGTACATTGATTTCGTGGGACTGTGACAGAGGAGATTCTTGCAAGAGGTAGAATTTTGGGTCTCTTTCACAGAGGTTGGGGTTGTGGGCAGGACCCTTCCCCTGGGGCTGGTGGCCCAGTGGCAGCAATTCCTGAAGGCTTTGCTGAACTGGGGAGTTCCCAAGCCCTGAGTGGGCTGTTTTGGGGGCTTACAGGGTGGGAGGTGTCTGGAAGTCGATTTGGTGAGACAGTTTCAGAGGATATTCTTGTGAAAGGTGGAATTTTGGGTTTCTGACATGGAGGTCAGAGGTTCTGGGTGGAGCCCACCCCCCAGGGTTGGTGGCCAGGATGCAGCAATCAATGGGATCTTTGTTGTGTGGGGTGTTCCCAAACCCTGAGTGGACTGTTTCAGGGGCTTGCAGGGCAGGAAGTGTCTGTATGTCGATTTGGTGAGACAATGACAGAAGAGATTCTTGCAAGAGGTGGAACTTTCAGTTTCTGACATGGAGGTCAGAAGTTCTAGGTGGAACCCTTCCCCCTAGGGCTGGCAGCCCATCCACAGTGGTCCCTGAAATCGTTGTTGTGCAGTGGTGCTCCCAAACCCTGAGTGGGTTGTTTCGGGGGCTTGAAGGGCAGGAGGTGTCTGGATGTCGATTTGGTGAGACAGTGACAGAAGAGATTCTTGTGAGAGGTGGAATTTTGGGTTTCTGACATGGAGGTCAGAGGTTGTGGGTGGGAAACCTCCCCCTAGGGCTGGCGCCCAACTGCGGGGATCCATGAAGGCTGTCTTGTGCTGCAGTGCTCCCAGGCCTCCTGTTAACCAGATGTGTGGTTCCCAGGTCTGTGTCCTCTAAACCCTGGTGGCTCACACTCCAGAGTCTCACACACCTTGAGTCTGTAATATCACAGACTTCCCATCCCTGAACCCACCATGCCCTGAGGTCCATCTGAGGTCCTTGATTACTCTAGTCTCAGCACTTGTGTTTGTTTGGGGTTTTCTTTGTTTTTTTCTTTTGTTTTGTTTTGTTTTGTTGTCTTGGTTCTTAGTATTGCATTGTCTTCTGGTCTTTTCTCCCATTTTATCCCCCAAGGTCGTTTTCATTTATTTAGTTTTTTTTTTTCTTTTTCTTGCTTGTTTCCCCACCTTTTCTTTGCCCATCCCATTTCCTCTTCTCTTTCTTTCTTCTTTTCTCTCTTTTTCTTCTTACTTTATTTTCTTTATATAATAGGTGTTGCAGGGAGCACTTCACATTTGCTGTGTTTCCTCATCCTCCATTTCCTCTTTTCTGTGTGTATTGATTTTGGCCACTTACACTATCTGCTTTCCCCCACATCTTTCTATCCTCCATTATCTACTGTCTCTCTTACATTTCACCTCCCTTTCTTTGACCCCCAAATTGTCTCACTTTTTATTTCTAATACCTTTGTTTTGTTTTCTATCTTTTATTCACTCTTGATGTTATTGTCTTTCTTTTCTCTTTCCCTCTCTCATGAAAACACTGGCTTTTTAATTCATACTGTATTCCACACCATATTCAGTTAACTGTCTCATTATAGGTACTCTACTTACTGCTATAACTCTACATAACTTACATGAGTCTAATATCCATTCTCCTAGATGTCACATTGTTGCTCTGTTAACATTTATTACCAATACTACTTTATATATTTTCTTTTCTTACTCATTTTGCTTTCCCTGGCCAAAATATTTTCCTTCAAAATGAACTTAGCCAGAAACAAGAAAATAGAGTAAGAAGAACAAAGTAACAAAGAGAAGACATAACATTTATGCACAAACAACAAATAATTAATCCCCTAGATTAGACAAAGAAGCTAAGGAACTGATTAAACCCATCAAGGTAAAATGATGACCAGACAGCAACAAAAAACTACAAACCAAACCAATAATCAGGAAAACATGGCTGAATTCAATGAACAAACTAAAAACCAGGAAGGGGAGCAGAACATTGGACAAGTAATTAAAGATCTCAAAACATATATTAGAGACCAACTTAATGAAGTAAAAGAAGAGAATAACAGTATGAAGAAAACATGATGGAATAGAGGAGAGTATGGGCCATGATGTGAACCAATGTATATGAGGTGCAGAGGTGCCCAAAGATGTACTTACCAAATCCAATGGATGTGTCATGATGATGGGAACGAGTGTTGTTGGGGGGGGGGGAGAGGGGGGGGTGGGGGGGTGGGGTTGAATGGGACCTCACATATATATTTTTAATGTAATATTATTACAAAGTCAATAAAAAATAAAAAAATTAAAAAAAAAAAAAAAAAAAAAAGAAAACACTTGGAGAGGAAATTGCAGACATATGCAAAAGGATAACAGATATGATGCTGATGAAAACCAGAGTTCAAGAAATCAAAAATACACTCTCAGCAAATAGCAGCAGATTAGAAGAGGCAGAGGAGAGAATTAGCGACATGGAAGACAGTACATTTGAAATCAAACAGTAGAACTGATTGATAAAAAGATAGGAAAAATCCAGCTAGGACTTAGGGACTTGAATGACAATGCAAAATGCACAACCATGAGTATTATAGGCATCCCAGAAGGAGAAGAGAAGGGAAAGGGGACAGAAGAGGTGTTGGAGGAAACAATGGCTGAAAACTTCCCAAATATACCGAGAGACATGGATGTACATGTCCAGGAAGCACAACACACCCCAAACACCATAAATCCCAACAGGCCCACCCCAAGACATATACTTGTAAAATTATCCAATGCTCAAGACAAAGAGAAATTCTAAAAGCAGCAAGAGAAAAGAAAACCATCACATACAAGGGAGGCGCCATAAGATTAAGTGCTGATTTCTCATCTGAAACTATGGAGGCAAGAAGGCAATGGTATGATATAGTCAAAGTACTAAAAGAAAAAGATTTACAACCAAGAATATTCAACCCAGCTAAACTAGCATTCAAAAATGATGGAGAGTTCAAAATATTCAGATAAACAGAAATTAAAAGAGTGTGCCAATAAGAACCCTGCCCTTAAAGAAATACTAAAGGGATTTTTGCAGGAAGAAAGGAAAAAACAGGAGAGACAGAGTTGGAGGAGAGTGTAAGAGCAACAAAAAAGACAAAAAGAGCAGGATAAAAACAAACAAAATATGACAAACACAAGTCTAAACAAAATATAGCTAACATAAATAATTCCTAGAAAGTAATAACACTGAATGTCAATGGATTAAACTCACCTGTCAAAAGATTCAGGCTGGGAGATTGGATAAGGAAATATGACCTATCTATATGCTGTCTACAAGAAACGCATCTTAGACCCAGGGATTCATGGAGGGTGAAAGTGAATGGTTGGAAAACAATCTTACAAGCAAACAATAAACAAAAAAAGGCAGGAGTAGCTATATTAATATCAGACAAAATAGACTTTAAATGCAAAACAATTGACAAAGAGACAAAGAAGGATACTACATATTAGTGAAAGGGATACTCTTTCAAGAAGAATAAACAATCATAAATATTTATGCTCCTAACAAAGGTGCCTCCAAATATGTGAGGCAAACACTGGGAAAAATAAGTGAAAGCATAGATGTCTCTACAAATATAGTGGGAGTCTTTAATACAACACTATCAACATTGGACAGAACATCACAAAAGAGAATCAAAAAAGAAACAAAAACTTTGAACAGTATATTAGAGGAGCTGGATCTAATAGACATATACAGATCATTACACCCGAATACAGCAGGATATACTTTTTCTCAAGTGCACATGGATCATTCTCCAAGATAGACCATATGCTAGGCCACAAAGAAAGGCTCAGTGAATTCAGAAAGATTGAAATCATACAAAATATTATCTCTGACCACAGTGGAGTGAAGCTGGAAATCTGCAAGGGCCAGAGGCCCAGATTTCACACCAAGATATGGAAATTAAACAGCACACTCTTAGAAAAACAGTGGCTCAAAGAGGAAAGCTCAAAAGAAATTAATAAATACCTTGAAACTAATGAAAATGATAACAAAACATACCAAAACTTATGGGATGCAGCAAAAGTAGTACTGAATGGGACATTTGTAGCCATAAATTCATACATCAAAAAAGAAGAAAGAGCAAAAATTGAAGACTAACTGCACATTTGAAAGAATTAGTAAAAAAAAAAAAACAACAACAAAGTAACCCCAAAGGAAGAAGAAAGAAAGAAGTAACAAAGATAAGAGCAGAACTAAATGAAATAGAAAATAAGAAAGCACTTGAAAAGATAAACAAAACCAAGAGCTGGTTCTTTGAGAAGATCAATAAAATTGACAAACCCTTAGCTAGGCCAACAAATGAAAAAAGAGAGAAGATGCAAATACACAAAATAAGAAATGAGAAAGGACATATCACCACTGACCCCTCAGAAATAAAGACTATCATAAGAGCATATTTTCAAAAAAATGACATCTTAGAGGAAATTGACAAATTCCTAGAAACACATAAGTAGCCTATATTGAAGAAAAAAGAAATTGAAGATAGCAACAAACCAATCACAAGTAAAGAGATAGAAGCAGTCATTAAAACCTCCCAAGTGAGAGGAGCCCAGGGCCAGACGGTTTCACAGGTGAATTCTGCAAAACATTCTGGAAAGAACTAACACCAATCCTGCTGAAACTCTTCCAAGAAATTGAAACAGAAGGAACATTTCTTAACTCATTTTATGATGCCAACATTACCCTAGTACCAAAGCCAAACAAAGACACCACAAGAAAGGAAAATTTCAGACCAATTACTCTAATGAAACTAGACACAAAAATACTCAACAAAACATTTGCTAACCGTATTCAACAACACATTAAACGAATTATACACCATGACCAAGTGGGATTCATTCTGGGTATGCAAGGATGGTTCAATATAAGAAAATCAATCAATATAATACACCATATAAACAGATTGAAGGAAAAAAATCACATAACTATATCTATAGATGCAGAAAAAGCATTTGACAAAATACAGCACCCTTTCTTGATAAAAACATTGCAAAAGAGCAGAATACGAGAAAATTTTCTGAACATGATAAAGAGTATATATGAAAAATCCACAGCCAACATTGTTTACAATGGTGAAATCCTAAAATCCTTCCCTCTAAGATCAGGAACAAGATAAGGATGCCCACTCTCTCCTCTTCTATTTAACATTGTCTTAGTACTTGCTTGAGCACTGAGATAAGAACCAGATATAAAAGACATTCAAATTGGAAAGGAAGAAGTCAAAATTTCATTATTTGTAGATGACATGATCCTATACATAGAAAACCCTGAGAGGTCTACAACAAAGCTTCTAGAACTCATTAATGAGTTTAGTAAAGTCACAGGTTATAAGATCAATACGCAAAAATCAGTAGCATTTCTATACACCAATAATGAGCAAACTCAGGAGGAAATCAAGAAACAAATACCATTTACAATAGTAAATAAAAAAATCAAATACCTAGGAATAAATTTAACTAAAGATATAAAAAACTTATACACAGAGAACTACACAACACTGTTCAAGGAAATCAAAGAAGATCTAAATAAATGGAAGAATATTCCCTGTTCATGGAAAGGAAGACTAAATATTATTAAGGTGTCTACCTTCCAAAGCTGATCTACACATTCAATGCAATCCCAATAAAAATCAGCATTCTTTAAGGATCTAGAAAAACTAGCTAGGAAATTTATTTGGAAAGGAAAGAGGCCCTGAATATCCAAAGACATATTGACAAAGAAAAACGAAATTGGAGGAATCACACTACCTGACTTCAAAACCTATTACAAAGCTACAGTAGTGAAAACAGCATGGTATTGGCACAAAGAGAGACATACAGACCAATGGAACCGAATTGAGAGTGCTGATATAGATCCTCATATATATAGTCATATAATATTTGATAAAGCCACCAAACCCTCTCAACTGGGAGAGAATGGCCTATTCAACAAATGGTGCCTGGAGAACTGGACATCCATATGTAAAAGAATGAAAGAGGATTATCATCTCACACCTTATATAAAAATCAACTCAAGATGGATCAAAGGCCTAAATACAAGAGCCAAGACCATAAAGACTTTGGAAAGCAGCTTAGGGAAACATATACAAGACCTTGTAATAAGAAATGGCTTCATGAACTTCACACCAAAGGTGGAGCAGCAAAAGAACAAATAGATAATTGGGACTTCCTCAGAATTAAAGCCTTCTGCACCTCAAAGGAGTTTGTCAAGAAAGCGAAAAGAGAGCCTACACAATGGGAGAAAATATTTGGTAACCATATATCTGATAGGAGACTTACAACCTGCATATAAAAAGAACTCCTATATCTTGAAAATAGAAAGACAAACAACCCATTTAAAAAATGGGAAAAAGATTTAAACAGACACTTCTCCAAAGAAGAAATACAAATGGCTAAAAAGCACATGAAAAAAGGCTCCAAATCTCTACCTATCAGGGAAATGCAAATCAAAACTACAATGAGATACCATCTTACTCCCATAAGATTGGCAGCTATGAAAAAAACAGAAGACTACAATTGCTGGAGAGGATGTGGAGGAATGGGAACACTCATCCACTGCTGGTGGGAATGCAGAAGGGTCCAACCATTCTGGAGGACAGTTTGGCGGTTTCTCAAAAACTAGCCATAGATTTGCCATATGACCAAACATATTCCACTGCTGGGTATACACCCAGGAGAACTGAAAACAAGGACACAATCCAATATATGCACACCAATGTTCATAACAGCATTGTTCACTATTGCCAAAAGTTGGAATCAACCCAAATGCCCATCAACAGATGAATGGATAAATAAAATGTGGTATATCCATACAATGGAATACTACTCAGCTTAAAAATCAAATACACTAAAAACACATGTGATAACATGGATGAATCTTGAGAACCTTATGTTGAATGAAGCAACCCAGGCATTGAAGGACAAATACTACATGACCTCAATGATATGAAATAAGTAAACCAATCTGCCTCAGAGAGCTAGAGACTGGATGATAGGCTTAAAGGAAATTGGGGAGTAGAGGAAGGATGTAAGCTGACACCTACATGGGTGAAATCTGGTAAGTATTTGTACAAGGAAGGGATGAAATGAGGGCATAGGGTTTCCTTTGGGTGGGGCTTTGGGTGGGCTTGTGGGGGGCTAGGGATGGGAGGATGGGTAATATTGCCCAAGAAATTGGGAGGAGGGTGGGGCAACATACGAACATAGGAGATTGTCAGGTATTTGGTTGAGAGTATAATGCTGAGAAAACTTTTTCAAAAATATAATAAAGAAAGCTACCTGTTTAAGATGCTTAAAGAGGATAATCTGATGCAGAACAGGCTTCTAGGGAGTGAGTGTTCATTTTGTCATAGTGGGTTATATCATTGGATAGAGACCCATATAATGAGAGTGAAGGTATACCCACGTCTTGGGGAAGACTGATGCCCTCAAATAGAGGGAATTGTGACTTTCAAAAGAAATGGTGGCTCCCAGAGCATTAGGGTAGTTGAGCATGTCAAGCCCTCAACATTGTTGCAAGTATCTCTGAACATGGCCCTTCAAGCAATGATGATTGACTGTCACTGTGGGCCCTAAAGGGAGGGGGAAAGAGGTATTTAATAGATGGAACCAATGTAACTGTATGGGCAATAGAAGTGTTCCATAAGAGTATGCAAGGATGGATATTAGACATGTTAAATTACACCAAAAATATGTAGGGGCTGATAGGCTAAAATATAAATCACCATGTAAAACATAAGATAAATAAAAATTTAGAAAATTGTATAGTCTAAAATATTAAACACAAATGTTACCTTGTTTGAAAACTATTGACTCAATATCTGTACATCAGTTTCAGTAAATATAGTATGAATATGTCAAAAGATTATTGCTGTGGAAGGGAAAAGGTTTTATGTTTGATATGTGGGAGTACTGTATATTGTATATGTGAATTACTGTGATCTAAAACTTTTGTGAAGATAAGCTCAATAATTAGAAAAGAAAAGAAAAAGATAGGACATAGACAGTGAGGAAAAGATGGAAGTAATTGCCCTGCCAATTTGCATACAGGGCAACACTTATTGCAGTGATGGAAGGCAAAACATCAAAAACAAAGCTTTTTCATTTTTTAATTTTTTGATACCCCAATTTATTTTTACCTTAATTTTTCTATATGAATATGTATTCTATATCTAACCTTTAAACTCATCACTATATTCCATTTTACTATTAATGGAACCTGGCAATATATTGGGCTTCACTTTTGAAGAAGTTTTGGATCACAGAGATGTTTAACAATGGCAGGGGAGGAATACTGGTGTGGGATGTTATTGACAGAGGACACATGGTTGGCGGGGAGTTCTACAGGGCATATATCCAGGGTACATAAAAATGTTTGGATATTTTCATAGCGGATACAATTAAAAACAACAACTGAGGGAGTGCTGAGTTCCTAGCCAGGGGAGCTCTATCACAGTCCCTAAAGGAATAGCAACAATTCCCCAAGCGCAATGGCAAAGACAAAAAAGAATGAAGGTCCAACAATGAGCCCTGGATACTAATGACTATGCTTGTGAGCCTGTGCACTTGAAATAGGAACATGGTCTAGAGCTGCAGGGTGCCTAAGAGTTACCTCCTGAGAGCCTCCATGTTGCTCAAATGTTGCCAGTCTCAAAGCCAAACTCTGTATGTAAATGTGTTGTCTTCCCCCCAGCGTGGGACACAACTCCCAGGGACAAGCCTCCCTGGTGCCGAGGGATTACTACCAAGTACCAGCTGATGATGTCACTAGAAAATGACCTTGAATAAAAGGGTCAACTAGGACCAGCAGAATATCTCAATCTACACATAATACCAGGAGTTAAAAATGCTTTTTGACCTGAATCAAAGAGGGAAATGGAAAGGACAAATGAGTTTATATGGCAATCGAGAGGAGGGAGCCAAATTAGAAAAACACAAAGGAGATGAAGCTAAAGCCTCCCTCCTTGCAGCTGTGCTTAGAGTCCATTCTCAAAAACCCCATCCCTCTTCTTCCCTGGGGCCACCGCCTGGACTCTGCTTTAAATGTGGGAAGTAAGGACACTGGGCACATGCTGGTTCTTCTGAGGGCTACGGAGACCCACAGATTCTATGGTCATGGGAGATGGAGTTCAGTGCCATGTCAGTTGGCCCTACTTTGGAGTTTGTGTTTTTGTGTGATGGAGCTGGACTCAGATGTGATCTTTGTTCACAAGCCTCTCCTGTTACTTTTACCGGAACTGTAGTTGGTGCTGGGGTTTAATATATACCCAGGGGATCTGAATCTCTGGACTGACCATGTGATAGCCAGGCGCTGAGCCTCAACAGACTTCGGCTCCTACACTCTGGTTTATTGGACTTACCCCACTCAGCTAACATGGAATTGAAGGTCAGCCACCACACCAGAGAGCCAAGAGTGCCTATAGCTGAAAGCAGGAGGATTGTATCCAGCATCCATGTGGAATCTAAGGCCCCTCTTGATATAGAAGTGGAGTGGACACAACCATTCCAAGGTCCACAGGATGGAGGAATAGAGTATGGATTAGAGTGGACTTACTGATATTCTATTCATGAACTATTGTGATACTAATTGAAGAAAATGTGGCATATGTGTGGAGAAAGTGGTCATGGTGGCCGCTGCGGGTAGGGAATGGGAGGAAGAGATGAGATGTGGGGGCATTTTCAGGACTTGGAGTTGTCCTGGGTGGTGCTGCAGGGACAGTTAACGGACATTTTATGTCCTCCCATGGCCCACTAGTTGGAATGTGGGAGAGTGTGGGCTATGATGTGGAGCATTGACCATGAGGTACAGTGGTGCTCAGAGATGTATTCACCAAATGCAGTGAATGTCTCATGATATGGAGGAGGTGTTATGGAGGAGGAGTGGGGTGAAGGGGGTGGGGGTATAAGGGGACCTCATATTTTTTTTTAATGTAATATTAAAAAAAATAAAGACAAAAAAAAAAGAGCCACGTGGGAGCCAAAGATGAGGATGGAGAGTAAAAAAGAAACTAGGCAATGGACAGAGCTGCATGTCATGCTAAGTAATATGGACATTTATTTAACTGTAGATCAATGGTTTTCCAAGTTTTCTTCTCAGTACCAGAACCTATATATACATTTTTTAAATGGTACCTGGGGATTACTAATAAATAAAATAAATAACATCAGAAGAAAAAATCAGATGTCAGGGAAGCTGCTGTGGCTCAGTGATGTGCAGAACTTTCCACAGATGAGGTCATGGTTCAATCCGGGATGGCCAGTACCTAAATATATATATATATATATATATATATATAAACTACAAAACAAAGACCATCAAGAAAACCGCACTGCTTCATGTTTAATTTTAAAAACACACCAGGACTGGTTTCCACGTGCCAGGACATCCAGGCTGCCGCCCCACGGGAGCAGGAGCCCAGGAGCAGCATGGACTCCGCCCCAAGGCTCGGTGGAGGGCACGTTCTCACCCGCGGTCTCCATGGGTTCTGGACTCTGGACCCACAGCCTGTGGCTGCAGCGCCACCAAAAAACAAAACAGACGAAAAACCTGACAGGAACTCTCCACAGCCTTCAGGCCGCAGCCACCCCTGGCGCTGCCGCCTCAGCTCCGGCTAATGCGACCCTCTACCCCCTGCAGTTGTCCTGGGGGAGGGGGCGGGGGGATGGACGTGACTCCTCCCTAGGGGGAGGAAGGGGAGGGGAGGGGGAAAATGAGAACCTGACGGGGCGGGGCCTCTGTGGGGCTGAGGACTGAGCTCAGTTCAAACACTGAGGATGGAAGAGCTCCTGAACGGGCTTGGGTCAAAGTCCAAAAAAGTCAAACTGTCTTTATGCCAGTCTGAGCACTTTTAGTGCTACTACATACCTCAAAGTGAGTGGTAAGATAATAAAAACTCCCAATTCAGTTATTAAAAAATACCATGAAAAGAAAAGAATTTTAGCCAATCAGTTCAAAAAGTAAATTGTTTATGGGCCATGCAGACAAAACCGGGCTTGACACATACAGGTCACCAACTTGGAACGGTTATTCCTGCTTTGATCCCTCAATCAAAATCTCAGGCTTTTTTTTACAGTACTTCTGAAACATAGTTTTTAAAATCCCAGTTGTGGTTTTTTCAGTGGCCCTAATGGTTTATAGGTATATAATCAATTTCAAAAATTCTTCAGGCCCCCAAAAAATTGTATTGAAAATTTCAGTTTCTTATAGATTTCCTAAAACTCTACTCTTAAAAAAAAGTTTTACACCAGTAATGTGAATGTTTAAAACAAGCATAGTGCTTTTATATATGCTTTCTCTAGAACACCCTAGCAGAGCTGTTTGAAGTAGAAATCCTTGGCCACTAATATGTTAGAAATGAAAATTACAGGGAAGACAGATTTTAACAATCATGATCTAATTTTGCTAATCTAAAGAGCAAATGTAGAATTGTAATAGGTACATAAAATAAAACCAATGTCCAAAATGCATATTAGCAAGTTAGGAGAAAATTTTAATTTTATTTGGCAATTTTATTTTCAAGTTCACTTTTTCGTTACATACTGTGTAATATACTTTACAAATCATCTTGGGAATTACAGACCAAGATTTCTAAAATCTCATTTTTTTATTAAGAAGCCAGTAAAATAATCTGATTAAAATACCCCAACAAATGGAAAGAAAAAACAGTCAAAAGACCCACCGTCAACTATTAAATCAATGATTTGCATTGTGTCCTAGGGTAGGACACAATTGTTAAAAGGTAATTGCCTGCTATTTTTTTAAGGAGTTACCAGGAATTATACTAAGAACCTCATATTTCTGAAGCAGGTGCTCAACCACTTGAACTACATCCTCTCCCCATAATTTCTACTTTTAAATGTAGCTTGAAGCAAGAAAATCCACCAAATCGATCAATACATTTCATGTACAGAAATAACACTTTTTGGGTAACCACATATTTCCATATTTTAAGTCAGCATTTTATATTCTTAGAATTCTATTCCAAACTTATTTTCCATAAATCTCTTGACTCTGTTCAACACCTAGGGTTTACTACATTTAAAAAAATTGTGAATACTTTGTTTTTGGAGAAACTTGAAGTGCATTTCTAAAATGTAGAATAAAAAGACCTTACAAGTATTTTTATTGGGTGATTTTTTTGCTTTTTTGTAGGGTATATTTATAATATCTTACTTTCCCAGCAAAGCATAACTTTATAAATAACATGACTAAAAAGACATTTTTTTAATTATTTATTTATTTATTTATTTATTTTAATTACATTATGAAAAATATGAGGTCCCATTCAACCCCACCGCCCCCGCCCCCCACTCCCCCCACAGCAACACTCTCTCCCATCATCATGACACATCCATTGCACCTGGTAAGTTCATCTCTGAGCATCACTGCACCCCATAGTCAATGGTCCACATCGTAGCCCAGACTCTCTCACGTTCCATCCAGTGGGCCCTGGGGGGATCTATAATGTCCCGTAATTGTCCGTGAAGCACTATCCAGGACAACTCCATGTCCCGAAAACGCCTCCACATCTCATCTCTTCCTCCCGTTCCCCACACCCAGCAGCCACCATGGCTACCATTCCCACACCCATTCCACATTTTCTCTGTGGACATTGGATTGGTTGTGTCCATTGCACATCTATGTCAAGTGAGGGCTTAGATTCCATATGGGTACTGGATGCACTCCTCCCGCTTCCAGTTGTAGACACTCTAGGCTCCATGTTGTGGTGGTTGACCTTCTTCAACTCCATGTTAGCTGAGTGGAGTAAGTCCAATAAATCAAAGTGTAGGAGCTGAAGTCTGTTGAGGCTCTGGGCCTGGGTGTCATATTATCAGTCCAGAGATTCGAATCCCCTACATATATCTTAAACCCAGCACCGACTACAATTCCAATAAAGTAGCATGCAAGTCTTGTGAAAAGAGATCCCCTCTGAGTCCAATTCCATCACGCAGAAACACCAGCTCCAAAGAAGGGCTATCTGTCATGGCAGTGAACCCCTTCTGCCATGACCATAGAACCCGTGGGTCTCTTTATCCTTCAAAAGAACCAATACCTGGGGTTGTATCTACCTTATCTGTCTCTTAGACTCTGTTCAGTTGTACATAGGGGTATTCCTTCTGACAACCTCCAGACTCTTTTTTAGAGACTCACAGCCTTATAATCTCATTTCTCCTTTCCATTTCCCCCTTACATTAGGTCAAACAGCTTCCCGAAGTCATGTCATTATATGTAGACAGGTATATTCTGCTGTTCCACATTGAATCTTTAATTCAAGGTCATTCTCTAGTTGCTTCTTCAGCTGGTATGTGGTAGTGATCCCTCGGTGCCAGGGAGGCTCATCCCCGGGTGTCATGTCCCACGCTGGGGGGAATGCATCGCATCTACACGCTGAGTTTGGCTGTGAGAGTGGCCACATTTGAGTAACATGCAGGCTGTCAGGAGGAAACCCCCAGGCACAATGCTACTCTAGGCCTTGTTCTTATTGCAGGTGTATAGGCTCAAAAGTGTAACCATTAGTATCACGAGCCCACTGTTGGGCTCTCCTTCCTTCCTGGTTCTTGCCATTGCACCTGGAGGATTGCCGCTGCTCTCCCAGGGCCCACAACAGTGACCCCCCGGCCAGGAGCCCAGAACCCCC
Source organism: Dasypus novemcinctus (assembly GCF_030445035.2). Taxonomy (NCBI): domain Eukaryota; kingdom Metazoa; phylum Chordata; class Mammalia; order Cingulata; family Dasypodidae; genus Dasypus; species Dasypus novemcinctus. The sequence goes on along the minus strand of NC_080700.1, from coordinate 16,804,959 downwards.
CCAGCTGTTGTTTTTGTTTCCACTATGAGTATATATAGACATTACCATATACCCTGGGCATATGCCCTGTATAACTCCCTGTCAACCATATATATCCTGTCAATAACATCCCATATCAGTATTCCTCCGCTGCCATTGTTGAACCACTCTGTGATCCAAAACTTCCCGTAAAGTGAATCCCAACATAATGTCAGCTTCAGAAGAGTCTTAGATCACCGAAATTCATATATACAATATACAGTATTTCCCCAGATCCACCATAAAACCTTTTCCCTTGCACAGCAATAATCTTTTTTTTTTTTTTACTTTTTTTTTTATTGACTTTGTAATAATATTACATTAAAAATATATATGTGAGGTCCCATTCAACCCCACCCCCCCACCCCACTCTCCCACCCCCCCCCCAACAACACTCGTTCCCATCATCATGACACATCCATTGGATTTGGTAAGTACATCTTTGGGCACCTCTGCACCTCATAGACAATGGTTCACATCATGGCCCATACTCTCCTCCATTCCATCCAGTGGGCCCTGTGAGGATTTACAATGTCCGGTGATTACCTCTGAAGCACCATCAGGGGCAGCTCCATGTCCCAAAGACGCCTCCACCTCTCATCTCTTCCTGCCTTTCCCCATACCCATCGTCCACCATGTCCACTTTTCCCAATCCAATGCCACCTCTTCTATGTGGACATTGGATTGGTTGTGTCCATTGCACCTCTATGTCAAGAGGAGGCTCAGATTCCACCTGGATGCTGGATGCAATCCTCCCATTTTCAGTTGTAATCACTCTAGGCTCCATGGTGTGGTGGTTGTCCTTCTTCAACTCCATCTTAGCTGAGTGTGGTAAGTCCAATAGATCAGATTGTAGGTGCTGGAGTCTGTTGAGGCTCAGGACCTGGCTATCACATTGTCAGTCCAGAGATTCAAATCCCCTAAATATATCTTAAACCCCAACATTAACTGCACCTCCAGCACATTAGCATGAAAGTCTTATGAAGGGAGATCCCATTTGAGTCCAGTTTCATCACACATAAACACCATTTCCAAAGAGGGGCCATCTGCCCTGGTAGTTAACCCCATCGGCCATGACCATAACTCCCATGGGTCTCTTTAGCCCTCAAAGGAACCAATATCTGGGGGTTGTATCTGCTTTATCTGTCTCTCTGACTCTGCTCAGTTGTGCATGAGGGAAATCCTTCTGCCAGCCTCCAGACTCTTTTTTAGAAACTCGTAGCCATATAAACTCATTTCTCCTTTCCATTTCCCCCTTACTTTAGGTCAAACAGCATTTTAAAGTCATGGTATTTTATGTAGACATGGATATTCTGCTGATCCGCATTGAACCTTCCATATAAGGTCATTTTCCAGTTGCATCATCAGTTGGTAGTTGATAGTGGTCCCTCGTTGCCAGGGAGGCTCATCCCTGGGTGTCATGTCCCACGCTGGGGGGAAGGCATTGCATTTACATGCTGAGTTTGGCTTCGAGACTGGCCACATTTGAGTAACATGAAGGCTGACAGGAGGAAATTCCCAGGCACAATGTTGCTCTAGGCCTTGTTCTTATTTTAGGTTTATCAGCTCACAAGCATAGTCATTAGCGTAATGGGCTCACTGTTGAACCCTCACTCCCTCCCGGTCCCCGCCACTGTACCTGGGAGACTGTCGCTGCTCCCCTAGGGACCACGACAGAGCACCACTGGCCAGGAACCCAGTACCCACCCTGCTGTGGTTTTTAATTGTTGCCACTATGAGTATATCCAATCATTACCATGCACCCTGGACATATGTTCTGTACAGCTCCCTGTCAGCCATATATCACCTGTCATTGGTATCCCATACCAGTATCCCTCCATTGCCATTGTTGAAACACTCTGTGATCCAGAACTCCCCGAAATTTGAAGCCCAATATAATGTCATGGTCCCTTACTAGGGAATGGCATATAGCGATGGGTTTAAAGGATAGATAAAGAACTTGGATAAAGTTAGATAAAGAGCTTAGATAAAGAATGTTGCCTTGAAAAAATTCCACATCCTATCTTTTTCTCTTTTTTTTTCCCCCCCCCTAATTATTCAGCTTTTCTTCACAGGAGTCCTAGACCACAGCAATGTATATATATAATATACAGCACTCCCACACATCCACCAGAAAACCTTTTCCCTTCCACAGTGATACTCTTACACCCTATTCATATCATATTTACTTAAAGTGATGTACAGAGTCTGAGACATTAGCTTTCTAACAAGGTGACATCTGTGCTTACATTATGGTGCATACTTTAGGATACACAGTTCTTTACATTTTTAGTTATCCTATGTTTTACATTATGGTTTACATTATCAGTCTGTCATCTCCTATATGTTATGGTGTAATATTGCATGTTTTATATCCATCCTTGTGTACTCTCAAGAAACTCCTCTCTTACCCCCCATTTACTTTGGTTCCACACATTTAACGTCCATTTTCCCTTCCACCTTGGTGCCCACAGTGACAGCCAACCTCCGTTTCCTGAGGAGCCACTTCCAGAGATAGATGGAATAGTGTTCAGGGCCTAACTTGCTCAACTGCCCCAATGCCCTGGGAGCCACCCTTTCTCTCGAGGGATACAGTTCCCTCTATTTGATGGCATTAGTCCTCCCCAGGATGTGGGTCCACCCCCACTCTCACTACTTGGGTTTCTACCCCATGGTGTCACCCACTCTGGCAGAATGAGCATTTAGACATTCCCCAGGAGCCCGTCCTGCATCAGACCCTCCCCTCCGAGCATTCTAAACAGGTAACCCTCTTTATTATATTTTGATATGATTTTCTCGGCATTTTACTCTCCACCAACACCTGACCCTCTCCTGTGTTCGTATGCTACCCCTCCCTCCCCCCACTTTTGGGCAACATTACCCATCCGTCCCTCCCCAGCCACCCTCAAACCCGCAAAGCCCCAACCAAAGGCACCCCCTTGCCCCCCTTTTATCTCTTCTTTGTGTTCATACTTACCACCATCTCGTCTTAAATTCCACCCCTGCAGACATCGGCTCATATCCTTCCTCCACCCTCCGATTTCCTGTAAGCCTATCGTTCAGTCTCTTGCTATCTAGGGCAGCTTGTTTATTTCATATCATTGAGGTCATGTAGTATTTGTCCTTCAATGTCTGGGTTGCTTCACTCAACATAAGGTTCTCAAGATTCATCCATGTTATCATATGTGTTTGTAGTGTGTTTGTTCTTACAGCCGAGTAGTATTCCATTGTGTGTATATACCACATTTTATTGATCCACTCATCTGTTGATTGGCATTTGGGTTGATTTCAACTTTTGGCAGTAGTGAACAATGCTGCTATGAACATTGGTGTACATATATCGGTTTGTGTCCTTGTTTTCAGTTCTACTGGGTATATACCCAGCAGTGGTATTGCTGGGTCATATGGCAAATCTATGGCTAGTTTTTTGAGAAACCACCATACTGTCCTCCAGAATGGTTGGATCCTTCTGCATTCCCACCAGCAGTGGATGAGTGTTCCTCTTCCTTCACATCCTCTCCAGCACTTGTATTCTTCTGTTTTTTTCATAGCTGCCAATCTTATGGGTGTAAGATCTTATCTCATTGTAGTTTTGATTTGCATTTCCCTGATAGCTAGAGATTTGGAACATTTTTTTCATGTGCTTTCTTGCCATTTGTATTTCTTCTTCGGAGAAGTGTCTGTTTAAGTCTTTTTCCCATTTTTTAAATGGGTTGTTTATCTTTTTATTTTCAAGATATAGGAGTTCTTTATATATGCAAGTTATAAGTTTCTTATCAGATATATGATTGCCAAATATTTTCTCCCACTGTGTGGGCTCCCTTTTTACTTTCTTGACAAACTCCTTTGAGGTGCAGAAGGCTTTAATTTTGAGGAAGTCCCATTTATCTATTAGTTCTTTTGCTGCTCGTGCTTTTGGTGAGATATTCATAAATCTATTTCCTATTACAAGGTCCTGTAGATGTTTCCCTACACTGCTTTCTAAGGTTTTTATGGTCTTGGCTCTTATATTTAGGTCTTTGATCCATCTTGAGTTGATCTTTGTATAAGGTGTGAGATGGTAATCCTCTTTCATTCTTCTACATATGGCTATCCAGTTCTCCAGACACCATTTGTTGAATAGGCCACTCTCTCCCAGTTGAGAGGGTTTGGTGGCTTTATCGAATATTATGTGGTTGTATATGTGAGGTTCTATATCAGAGCTTTCAATTCGATTCCATTGGTCTATGTGTCTCTCCTTATGCCAATACCATGCTGTTTTCACCACCGTAGCTTTATAGTATGTTTTGAAGTCAGGTAGTGTGATTCCTCCAATTTCGTTTTTCTTTTTCAGTATGTCTTTGGCTATTCGGGGTCTCATTCCTTTCCAAATAAATTTCATAGTTAGTTTTTCTAGTTCCTTAAAGAACGCTGCGTTGATTTTTATTGGGATTGCATTGAATGTGTAGATCAGTTTTGGTAGGATAGACATCTTAATAATGTTCAGTCTTCCTATCCATGAACAAGGAATAGTCTTCCATTTATTTAGGTCTTCTTTGATTTCCTTGAACAATCTTGTATAGTTCTCGGTGTATAAGTTCTTTACCTCTTTAGTTAAATTTATTCCTAAGTATTTGATTTTTTTATTTACTATTGTGAATGGTATTTCTTTCTTGATTTCCTCCTGATCTTGCTCATTATTGGTGTACAGAAATGCTACTGATTTTTGCGCATTGATCTTATAACCTGTGACTTTACTAAACTCATTTATGAGTTCTAGAATCTTCGTTGTAGATCTCTCAGGGTTTTCTATGTATAGAATCATGTCATCTGCAAATAATGAAATTTTGACTTCTTCCTTTCCAATTTGAATGCCTTTTATTTCTGGTTCTTGCCTCAGTGCTCGAGCAAGTACTTCTAAGACAATGTTAAATAGGAGCGGAGACAGTGGGCATCCTTGTCTTGTTCCTGAGTTTAGAGGGAAGGAGTCTAGGATTTCTCCATTGTAAACAATATTGGCTTTAGGTTTTTCATATATACTCTTTATCATGTTCAAAAAATTCCCTTGTATTCCAATCTTTTGGAGTGTTTTTATCAAGAAAGGGTGCTGTATTTTGTCAAATGCTTTTTCTGCATCAATAGATATAATCATGTGATTTTTTTCCTTCAATCTGTTTATATGGTGTATTACGTTGATTGATTTTCTTATGTTGAACCATCCTTGCATACCTGGGATGAATCCCACTTGGTCGTGGTGTATAATACGTTTAATGTGTTGTTGAATACGATTAGCAAGTATTTTGTTAAGTATTTTTGTGTCTAGGTTCATTAGAGAAATTGGTCTGTAATTTTCCTTTCTTGTGATGTCTTTGTTTGGCTTTGGTACTAGGGTAATGTTGGCATCATAGAAGGAGTCGGGTAATGTTCTTTCTGTTTCGATGGTTTGGAATAGTTTCAGCAGGATTGGTGTCAGTTCTTTCCGGAATGTTTTGTAGAATTCACCTGTGAAGCCATCTGGCCCTGGGCTCTTCTTAGTTGGGAGATTTTTAATAACTGATTCTATCTCTCTGCTTGTGATTGGTTTGTTAAGATCATCAATTTCTTCTTTTGTCAATATGGGCTGCTTATGTGTTTCTAGGAATTTGTCCATTTCCTCTAGATTGTCATTTTTGTTGGAATATAGTTTTTCAAAATATCCTCTTATGATAGTCTTTATTTCTGTGGGGTCAGTGGTGATATCGCCTTTCTCATTTCTTATTTTGTGTATTTGCATCTTCTCTCTTTTTTTCTTTGTTAGTGTTGCTAAAGGTTTGTCAATTTTGTTAATCTTCTCAAAAAACCAGCTCTTGGTCTTGTTTATCTGTTCAAGTGCTTTCTTATTTTCTATTTCGTTTAGTTCTGCTCTTATCTTTGTTATTTCCTTCCTTCTTCTTCCTGTTGGGTTACTTTGTTGTTGTTTTTCTAAGTCCTTCAAATGTGCAGTTAGTTCTTCAATTTTTGCTCTTTCTTCTTTTTTGATATATGAATTTATGGCTATAAACTTCCCTCTCAGTACTGCTTTTGCTGCATCCCATAAATTTTGGTATGTTGTGTTATCATTATCATTTGTTTCAAGGTAGTCATTGATTTCTTTTGAGATTTCCTCTTTGACCCACTGTTTTTCTAAGAGTGTGCTGTTTAATTTCCAAATCGTGGTGTGAAATCTGGGCTTCTGTCCCTTGCAAATCTCCAGCTTGACTCCACTGTGGTCAGAGATAATGTTTTGTATGATTTCAATCTTTCTGAATTCGTTCAGCCTTTCTTTGTGGCCTAGCATATGATCTATCTTGGAGAATGATCCATGTGCGCTTGAGAAAAATGTATATCCTGCTGTGTTTGGGTGTAGCGATCTATATATGTCTATTAAGTCGAGCTCCTCTAATATACTATTCAGATGTTTTGTTTCTTTGGTGATTCTCTTTTGAGATGTTCTGTCCAGAGTTGATAGTGGTGTATTAAAATCCCCCACTATAATTGTAGATGTATCTATTCTTTCACTTAGTTTTTCCAGCGTTTGCCTGACATATTTAGAGGCACCCTTGTTAGGGGCATAGATATTTATGATTGTTCAATCTTCTTGACAGATTTTCCCTTTGACTAAAATGTAGTATCCTTCTTTGTCTCTCACAATTGTTTCACATTTAAAGTCTATTTTGTCTGATATTAATATAGCTACTCCTGCCTTTTTTTGGTTATTGTTAGCTTGTATGATTGTTTTCCAGCCATTCACTTTCAATTTCCATGCGTCTCTGGGTCTAAGATGTGTCTCTTGTAGACAGCATATGGATGGGTCATATTTCCTTATCCAATGTCCCAGTCTGAATCTTTTGATAGGTGAGTTTAATCCATTGACATTCAGTGTTATTACTATCATGGAATTATTTGTGTTAGCCATATTTTGATTGGATTTGTGTTTGTCATATTTTGTTTGTATATTTTTTTTGTCTTTTTTGTTCTTGTCGTTGGTCTTATACTCTCCTCCAACTTTGCCTTTCCTGTTTTTTCCTTTCTTCCTGCAGAACTCCCTTTAGAATTTCTTGAAGGGGAGGTTTCTTGTTGGTATACTCTTTCAGTTTCTGTTTGTCTGCGAATATTTTGAACTCTCCATCATGTTTGAATGCTAGTTTAGCTGGATAGAGTATTCTTGGTTGGAAATTTTTTTCCTTTAGTACCTTGACTATATCATACCACTGTCTTCTTGCCTCCATGGTTTCAGAAGAGAAATCAGCACTTATTCTAATTGAGCTTCCCTTGTATGTGATGGTTTTCTTTTCTCTTGCTGCTTTTAGGATTTTCTCTTTGTCTTGAGCATTGGATAATTTGACAAGTATATGTCTTGTGGTGGGCCTGTTGGGGTTTATGACTTGTGGAGTGCGCTGTGCTTCTTGGATATGTACATCTGTCTCTTTCAGTAGATTTGGGAAGTTTTCAGCCATTATTTCCTGCAACACTCCTTCTGACCCCTTTCCCTTCTCTTCACCTTCTGGAATGCCTATAATACGTATGTTTGAGCGTTTTGCATTGTCATTCAGGTCCCTAAATCCTAATTGGATTTTTTCTATCTTCTTATTAACCCCTTCTACTATCTCTTTGATTTCTGATGTACTGTCTTCCACATCACTAATTCTCTGCTCTGTCTCTTCTAGTCTGCTGATATTTGCTGCCAGTGTATTTTTGATTTCTTGAACTGTGGTGTTCATTCCCATTATATCTGTTATGTTTTTGCATATGTCTGCAATTTCCCCTCCAAGTGATGTCTTCATGTTGTTAACCTCTTTCATTACTGCATCAAATTTGTCGGTGATAAATGTTCTGAGATCTTTCATTGCTTGTGCCAAGTTTTGCTCCCCTTCGTGATTATTGGTTTGTTGATTGGATTCAGCCATGTTTTCCTGATTACTGGTTTGGTTTGTAGATTTTTGTTGCTTTCTGGTCATCTCTTTATCTTGACGGATTTAATCAGTTCCTTAGCTTCTTTGTCTGCTCTTGGAGGTTAATTAGTTGTTATTTTTGCATAGGTGTTATATCTTCTCTTTGTCACTTTTTTCTTATTCTAGTTACTTGTTGTTGGTTAAGCTCACTTTAGAGGAAAGTATTAGTGTTGGGGAAAGGCAATTGTGTAAGCAAGGGAAAAGTGTAAAGTAGTATTGGTGATGTATGTTAACAAAGCAAGAATATGAGATCTGGGAGGATGGAGGTTAGATTCGTGTAGATTGTATAGAGTTATAGCTGTAGGTAGAGTACCTTTTATGAAGTAGATGACTGAATTTGGGAGGAATATGGTATGAACTACACAGCTATTGTTTTCATGAGAGAGGGAAAAAGAAAAGGAAGGTAATAGTTTCAAGAGTGGATAACAGACAGAAAACAGAACAAAGGTATTAGAAATTAAGAGTTTGACACTTTGTGGATCAAAGAACGGGAGGTGGGGTGTGGAATATAGGAGAGACAGTAGATGATAGTGGATATCAAGATGCAGGGGAAGGGGGATAGTGTAGGTAGCCTAAATCAGTTCACACAGAAATGAGACAGTGGAGGATGGGAAAACCCAGCAAATGTGAGGTGTTCCCTGTAGCACCTATTGTATACTTGAATTAAAATAAAATAAGTGGAAGATGAGGGACAAGAGGGAAAGAGAAAACAAAAAAACAAAAAAACTAATTATAATAAAGAAAAAAAGAAAGACAAGAAGAAAGGAAGAAAGAAAAAGAGGATGGGCAAACGGTGGGGAACGGATAGGGGAAAGACAGATACAGGTATACATGTTTCACAATTGCAACACTATCTAAAACAACAACTTCCCCCCGCTTTGCCCTAAAACCCCCCGTCTGTCTGCCCAAATGGGTCTGCAAGCACCTCCCTTCCCACAAACCCCCAATAGGCCGCCGAGGGCCCACGAACTCCCCAGTACTGCAGATGCTACAAAAAAAAAAAAAAAAAAAAAACAAAGAACAGAAACCGAGGAGGGGGCAAGATGGCGGCTGAGTGAACATCCCTGTTAGGGTCTTCTGCAGGGAGTCGGCTGGGCGGCGTTGGAGACTCTTTGGGACCGGATTGTTTCAGGATTTTAGCTGGTCCGGAGGTGTCTGGACATCGATTTGGAGGGAAGGTAACAGAGAGGATTCGTCTGTGAAATATACACGGAGATCCCAGCTACCTGTAGAGGATTCCCTCCTTGGGTAGGCGGAGACGAGGCATCTAGCCCCGCTCGGTGGGGCTGAGCCAGGCCGGGCCGCAGCGGCAGATGCCGGAGCCGGGCCGGGCTGCACCGGCGGTGAGCGGGGCCGGGCGGGGCCGAGCCAGGCCGAGTTGGGCCGCGGTAGCGTTTGGAGCCGGGCGGGGCCGGTTCAGGCCCCGGCTGCGGGCCGCGGTAGCGTTTGGAGCCGGGCGTGGCCGGTTCAGGCCCTGGCTGCGGGCCGCGGTAGCGTTTGGAGCCGGGCGGGGCCGGTTCAGGCCCCGGCTGTGGGCCGCGGTAGCGTTTGGAGCCGGGCGGGGCCGGGTCAGGCCGCGGCGGGTACGGAGCCGGGCAGGGCCGGTCCAGGCCGCGGTGGCGGGAGGTGGACGCCGGAGCCGGCTGGGCCGCTGTAGCGAGCGGAGCTGGGCGGAGCCAGGCCAGGCCAGGCCAAGGCAGCGTGAGGAGCCGGGCAGAGCCGGTCCAAGCCTCCGCGGCGGGCGGAGCGGGGCCTGCGGAGGGGTGTCTGTTGTTTTTTTTTTTTAATTTATTTTACTTAATTTTTTTTTTTTTTTTTGAGCATCTGCAGTACTGGGGAGTTCGTGGGCCCTGGGCGGCCTATTGGGGGTTTGTGGGAAGGGAGGTGCTTGCAGACCCATTTGGGCAGACAGACGGGGTTTTTAGGGCAAAGCGGGGGGAAGTTGTTGTTTTAGATAGTGTTGCAATTGTGACATGTGTGTACCTGTATCTCTCTTCTCCCTATCCGTTCCCCACCGTTTGCCCATCCTCTTTTTCTTTCTTCCTTTCTTCTTGCCTTTCTTTTTTCTTTATTATAATTAGTTTGTGTTTTTTTTTTTTTTTTTTTTCGGTTTTCTCTTTCCCTCTTGTCCCTCATCTTCCACTTATTTTTACTTTAATTCAAGTATACAATAGGTGCTACAGGGAACACCTCACATTTGCTGGGTTTTCCCATCCTCCACTGCCTCATTTCTGTGTGAACTGATTTAGGCTACCTACACTATCCCCCTTCCCCTGCATCTTGATATCCACTATCATCTACTGTCTCTCCTATATTCCACCCCCCACCTCCCGTTCTTTGATCCACAAAGTGTCTAACTCTTAATTTCTAATACCTTTGTTCTGTTTTCTGTCTATTATCCACTCTTGAAACTATTACCTTTCTTTTCTTTTTCCCTCTCTCATGAAAACAATAGCTGTGTAGTTCATACCATATTCCTCCCAAATTCAGTCATCTACTTCATAAAAGGTACTCTACCTACAGCTATAACTCTATACAATCTACATGAATCTAACCTCCATCCTTCCAGATCTCATATTCTTGCTTTATTAACATACATCACCAATACAACTTTACACTTTTCCCTTGCTTACACAATTGCCTTTCCCCAACACTAATACTTTCCTCTAAAATGAACTTAAGCAACAACAAGTAACTAGAATAAGAAGAAAAAAGTGACAAAGAGAAGATATAACACCTGTGCAAAAATAACAACTAATTAACCTCCAAGAGCAGACAAAGAGCTAAGGAACTGATTAAATTCGTCAAAATAAAGAGATGACCAGAAAGCAACAAAAATCTACGAACCAAACCAATAATCAGGAAAACATGGCTGAATCCAATCAACAAACCAATAATCACGAAGGGGAGTAAAACTTGGCACAAGCAATGAAAGATCTCAGAACATTTATCACTGACAAATTTGATGCAGTAATGAAAGAGGTTAACAACATGAAGACATCACTTGGAGGGGAAATTGCAGACATACGCAAAAACATAACAAATATGATGGGAATGAACACCACAGATCAAGAAATCAAAAATACACTGGCAGCAAATATCAGCAGACTAGAAGAGACAGAGCAGAGAATTAGTGATGTGGAAGACAGTACATCAGAAATCAAACAGATAATAGAAGGGGTCAATAAGAAGATAGAAAAAATCCAATTAGGATTTAGGGACCTGAATGACAATGCAAAACGCTCAAACATACGTATTATAGGCATTCCAGAAGGTGAAGAGAAGGGAAAGGGGTCAGAAAGAGTGTTGCAGGAAATAATGGCTGAAAACTTCCCAAATCTACTGAAAGAGACAGATGTACATATCCAAGAAGCACAGTGCACTCCACAAGTCATAAACCCCAACAGGCCCACCCCAAGACATATACTTGTCAAATTATCCAATGCTCAAGACAAAGAGAAAATCCTAAAAGCAGCAAGAGAAAAGAGAACCATCACATACAAGGGAAGCTCAATTAGATTAAGTGCTGATTTTTCTTCTGCAACCATGGAGGCAAGAAAACAGTGGTATGATATAGTCAAGGTACTAAGGGAAAGAAATTTCCAACCAAGAATACTTTATCCAGCTAAACTAGCATTCAAATATGATGGAGAGTTCAAAATATTTACAGACAAACAGAAACTGAAAGAGTATACCAACAAGAAACCTCCCCTTCAAGAAATTCTAAAGGGAGTGCTGCAGGAAGAAAGGAAAAAACAGGAAAGGCAAAGTTGGAGGAGAGTATAAGACCAACAACAACAACAAAAAAGACAAAAAAATATATACAAACAAAATATGACAAACACAAATCCAATCAAAGTATGGCTAACACAAATAATTCCTTGATAGTAATAACACTGAATGTCAATGGATTAAACTCACCTATCAAAAGATTCAGACTGGGACATTGGATAAGGAAATATGACCCATCCATATGCTGTCTACAAGAGACACATCTTAGACCCAGAGACGCATGGAGATTGAAAGTGAAAGGCTGGAAAACAATCATACAAGCTAACAATAACCAAAAAAAGGCAGGAGTAGCTATATTAATATCAGACAAAATAGACTTTAAATGTGAAACAATTGTGAGAGACAAAGAAGGATACTACATTTTAGTCCAAGGGAAAATCTGTCAAGAATATCGAACAATCATAAATATCTATGCCCCTAACAAGGGTGCCTCTAAATACATCAGGCAAACGCTGGAAAAACTAAGTGAAAGAATAGATACATCTACAATTATAGTGGGGGATTTTAATACACCACTATCAACTCTGGACAGAACATCTCAAAAGAGATTCACCAAAGAAACAAAACATCTGAATAGTATATTAGACGAGCTCGATCTAATAGACATATATAGATCGCTACACCCAAACACAGCAGGATATACATTTTTCTCAAGCGCACATGGATCATTCTCCAAGATAGATCATATGCTAGGCCACAAAGAAAGGCTGAACGAATTCAGAAAGATTGAAATCATACAAAACATTATCTCTGACCACAGTGGAGTCAAGCTGGAGATTTGCAAGGGAAAGAAGCCCAGATTTCACACCACGATTTGGAAATTAAACAACACACTCTTAGAAAAACAGTGGGTCAAAGAGGAAATCTCAAAAGAAATCAATGACTACCTTGAAACAAATGATAATGATAACACAACATACCAAAATTTATGGGATGCAGCAAAAGCAGTACTGAGAGGGAAGTTTATAACCATAAATTCATATATCAAAAAAGAAGAAAGAGCAAAAATTGAAGAACTAAATGCACATTTGAAGGAATTAGAAAAACAACAACAAAGTAACCCAACAGGAAGAAGAAGGAAGGAAATAACAAAGATAAGAGCAGAACTAAACGAAATAGAAAATAAGAAAGCACTTGAACAGATAAACAAGACCAAGAGCTGGTTTTTTGAGAAGATTAACAAAATTGACAAACCTTTAGCAACACTAACAAAGAAAAAAAGAGAGAAGATGCAAATACACAAAATAAGAAATGAGAAAGGCGATATCACCACTGACCCCACAGAAATAAAGACTATCATAAGAGGATATTTTGAAAAACTATATTCCAACAAAAATGACAATCTAGAGGAAATGGACAAATTCCTAGAAACACATAAGCAGCCCATATTGACAAAAGAAGAAATTGATGATCTTAACAAACCAATCACAAGCAGAGAGATAGAATCAGTTATTAAAAATCTCCCAACTAAGAAGAGCCCAGGGCCAGATGGCTTCACAGGTGAATTCTACAAAACATTCCGGAAAGAACTGACACCAATCCTGCTGAAACTATTCCAAACCATCGAAACAGAAAGAACATTACCCGACTCCTTCTATGATGCCAACATTACCCTAGTACCAAAGCCAAACAAAGACATCACAAGAAAGGAAAATTACAGACCAATTTCTCTAATGAACCTAGACGCAAAAATACTTAACAAAATACTTGCTAATCGTATTCAACAACACATTAAATGAATTATACACCACGACCAAGTGGGATTCATCCCAGGTATGCAAGGATGGTTCAACATAAGAAAATCAATCAACGTAATACACCATATAAACAGATTGAAGGAAAAAAATCACATGATTATATCTATTGATGCAGAAAAAGCATTTGACAAAATACAGCACCCTTTCTTGATAAAAACACTCCAAATGATTGGAATACAAGGGAATTTTTTGAACATGATAAAGAGTATATATGAAAAACCTAAAGCCAATATTGTTTACAATGGAGAAATCCTAGACTCCTTCCCTCTAAACTCAGGAACAAGACAAGGATGCCCACTGTCACCGCTCCTATTTAACATTGTCTTAGAAGTACTTGCTCGAGCACTGAGGCAAGAACCAGAAATAAAAGGCATTCAAATTGGAAAGGAAGAAGTCAAAATTTCATTATTTGCAGATGACATGATCCTATACATAGAAAACCCTGAGAGATCTACAACGAAGATTCTAGAACTCATAAATGAGTTTAGTAAAGTCACAGGTTATAAGATCAATGCGCAAAAATCAGTAGCATTTCTGTACACCAATAATGAGCAAGATCAGGAGGAAATCAAGAAACAAATACCATTCACAATAGTAAATAAAAAAATCAAATACTTAGGAATAAATTTAACTAAAGAGGTAAAGAACTTATACACTGAGAACTATACAAGATTGTTCAAGGAAATCAAAGAAGACCTAAATAAATGGAAGACTATTCCTTGTTCATGGATAGGAAGACTGAACATTATTAAGATGTCTATCCTACCAAAATTGATCTACACATTCAATGCAATCCCAATAAAAATCAATGCAGCCTTCTTTAAGGAACTAGAAAAACTAACTATGAAATTTATTTGGAAAGGAAAGAGACCCCGAATAGCCAAAGACATACTGAAAAAGAAAAACGAAATTGGAGGAATCACACTACCTGACTTCAAAACATACTATAAAGCTACGGTGGTGAAAACAGCATGGTATTGGCATAAGGAGAGACATATAGACCAATGGAATCGAATTGAAAGCTCTGATATAGAACCTCACATATACAACCACATAATATTCGATAAAGCCACCAAACCCTCTCAACTGGGAGAGAGTGGCCTATTCAACAAATGGTGTCTGGAGAACTGGATAGCCATATGTAGAAGAATGAAAGAGGATTACCATCTCACACCTTATACAAAGATCAACTCAAGATGGATCAAAGACCTAAATATAAGAGCCAAGACCATAAAAACCTTAGAAAGCAGTGTAGGGAAACATCTACAGGACCTTTTAATAGGTAATGGATTTATGAATATCTCACCAAAAGCACGAGCAGCAAAAGAACTAATAGATAAATGGGACTTCCTCAAAATTAAAGCCTTCTGCACCTCAAAGGAGTTTGTCAAGAAAGTAAAAAGGGAGCCCACACAGTGGGAGAAAATATTTGGCAATCATATATCTGATAAGAAACTTATAACTTGCATATATAAAGAACTCCTATATCTTGAAAATAAAAAGATAAACAACCCATTTAAAAAATGGGAAAAAGACTTAAACAGACACTTCTCCGAAGAAGAAATACAAATGGCAAGAAAGCACATGAAAAAATGTTCCAAATCTCTAGCTATCAGGGAAATGCAAATCAAAACCACAATGAGATACCATCTTACACCCATAAGATTGGCAGCTATGAAAAAAACAGAAGAATACAAGTGCTGGAGAGGATGTGAAGGAAGGGGAACACTCATCCACTGCTGGTGGGAATGCAGAAGGATCCAACCATTCTGGAGAACAGTATGGCAGTTTCTCAAAAAACTAGCCATAGATTTGCCATATGACCGAGCAATTCCACTGCTGGGAATATACCCAGCAGAACTGAAAACAAGAACACAAACCAATATATGTACACCAATGTTCATAGCAGCATTGTTCACTATTGCCAAAAGTTGGAATCAACCCAAATGCCCATCAACAGATGAGTGGATCAATAAAATGTGGTATATACACACAATGGAATACTACTCGGCTGTAAGAACAAACACACTACAAACACATGGGATAACATGGATGAATCTTGAGAACCTTATGTTGAGTGAAGCAACCCAGACATTGAAGGACAAATACTACATGACCTCAATGATATGAAATAAACAAGCTGCCCTAGATAGCAAGAGACTGAACGATAGGCTTGCAGGAAATCGGAGGGTGGAGGAAGGATATGAGCCGATGTCTGCAGGGGTGGAATTTAAGACGAGATGGTGGTAAGTATGAACACAAAGAAGAGATAAAAGGGGGGCAAGGGGTTGCCTTTGCTTGGGGCTTTGCGGGTTTGAGGGTGGCTGGGGAGGGACGGATGGGTAACGTTGTCCAAAAGTGGGGGGAGGGAGGGGTAGCATACGAACCAGGAGAGGGTCAGGTGTTGGTGGAGAGTAAAATGCCGAGAAAATCATATCAAAATATAATAAAGAGGGTTACCTGTTTAGAATGCTCGGAGGGGAGGGTCTGATGCAGGACGGGCTCCTGGGGAATGTCTAAATGCTCATTCTGCCAGAGTGGGTGACACCATGGGGTAGAAATCCAAGTAGTGAGAGTGGGGGTGGACCCACATCCTGGGGAGGACTAATGCCATCCAATAGAGGGAACTGTATCCCTCGAGAGAAAGGGTGGCTCCCAGGGCATTGGGGCAGTTGAGCAAGTTAGGCCCTGAACACTATTCCATCTATCTCTGGAAGTGGCTCCTCAGGAAACGGAGGTTGGCTATCACTGAGGGCACCAAGGTGGAAGGGAAAATGGACGTTAAAGGTGTGGAACCAAAGTAAATGGGGGGTAAGAGAGGAGTTTCTTGAGAGTACACAAAGATGGATATAAAACATGTAATATTACACCATAACATATAGGAGATGACAGACTGATAATGTAAACCATAATGTAAAACATAGGATAACTAAAAATGTAAAGAACTGTGTATCCTAAAGTATGCACCATAATGTAAGCACAGATGTCACCTTGTTAGAAAGCTAATGTCTCAGACTCTGTACATCACTTTAAGTAAATATGATATGAATAGGGCGTAAGAGTATTACTGTGGAAGGGAAAAGGTTTTCTGGTGGATGTGTGGGAGTGCTGTATATTATATATATACATTGCTGTGGTCTAGGACTCCTGTGAAGAAAAGCTGAATAATTAGGGGGGGGGGGGAAAAAAAAAAAGAAAAAAATAGGATGTGGAATTTTTTCAAGTCAACATTCCTTATCTAAGTTCTTTATCTAACTTTATCCAAGTTCTTTATCTATCCTTTAAACTCATCGCTATATGCCATTCCCTAGTAAGGGACCATGACATTATATTGGGCTTCAAATTTCGGGGAGTTCTGGATCACAGAGTGTTTCAACAATGGCAATGGAGGGATACTGGTATGGGATACCAATGACAGGTGATATATGACTGACAGGGAGCTGTACAGAACATATGTCCAGGGTGCATGGTAATGTTTGGATATACTCATAGTGGCAACAATTAAAAACCACAGTAGGGGGGGTACTGGGTTCCTGGCCAGTGGTGCTCTGTCGTGGTCCCTAGGGGAGCAGCGACAGTCTCCCAGGTACAGTGGTGGGGACCGGGAGGGAGTGAGGCTTCAACAGTGAGCCCCAGATGCTAATGACTATGCTTGTGAGCTGATAAACCCAAAATAAGAACAAGGCCTAGAGCAACTTTGTGCCTGGGAATTTCCTCCTGTCAGCCTTCATGTTACTCAAATGTGGCCAGTCTCGAAGCCAAACTCAGCATGTAAATGCAATGCCTTCCCCCCAGCGCGGGACATGATACCCGGGGATGAGCCTCCCTGGCAACGAGGGACCACTATCAACTACCAACTGATGATGCAACTGGAAAATGACCTTATACGGAAGGTTCAATGCGGATCAGCAGAATATCCATGTCTACATATAATAACATGACTTTAAAATGCTGTTTGACCTAAAGTAAGGGGGAAATGGAAAGGAGAAATGAGTTTATATGGCTACGAGTTTCTAAAAAAGAGTCTGGAGGCTGGCAGAAAGTTTGCCCTCATGCACAACTGAGCAGAGTCAGAGAGACAGATAAAGCAGATACAACCCCCAGATATTGGTTCCTTTGAGGGCTAAAGAGACCCATGGGAGTTATGGTCATGGCCGATGGGGTTAACTACCAGGGCAGATGGCCCCTCTTTGGAAATGGTGTTTATGTGTGATGAATCTGGACTCAGATGGGATCTCCCTCCATAAGACTTTCATGCTAATGTGCTGGAGGTGCAGTTAATGTTGGGGTTTAAGATATATTTAGGGGATTTGAATCTCTGGACTGACAATGTGATAGCCAGATCCTGAGCCTCAACAGACTCCAGCACCTACAATCTGATTTATTGGACTTACCACACTCAGCTAAGATGGAGTTGAAGAAGGACAACCACCACACCATGGAGCCTAGAGTGATTACAACTGAAAATGGGAGGATTGCATCCAGCATCCAGGTGGAATCTGAGCCTCCTCTTGACATAGAGGTGCAATGGACACAACCAATCCAATGTCCACATAGAAGAGGTGGCATTGGATTGGGAAAAGTGGACATAATGGACAAAGGGTATGGGGAAAGGCAGGAAGAGATGAGAGGTGGAGGCGTCTTCGGGACATGGAGCTGCCCTGGATGGTGCTTCAGAGGTAATCACCGGACATTGTAAATCCTCACAGGGCCCACTTGATGGAATAGAGGAGAGTATGGGCCATGATGTGAACCAATGCATATGAGGTGCAGAGGTGCCCAAAGATGTACTTACCAAATCCAATGGATGTGTCATGATGATGGGAATGAGTGTTGTTGGGGGGGGGAGAGGGGGGGTGGGGGGGTGGGGTTGAATGGGACCTCACATATATATTTTTAATGTAATATTATTACAAAGTCAATAAAAAATAAAAAAATTAAAAAAAAAAAAAAAAAAGAACAGAAACCCCTCCGCAGGCCCGGCTCCGCCCGCCGCTGCCCGCCGCGGAGGCCTGGACCAGCTCTGCCCGGCTCCTTACGCCGCCGCGGCCTGGCCTGGCTCCGCCCGGCTCCGCTCGCTACAGCGGCCCAGCCGGCTCCCGCATCCACCTCCTGCCGCCGCGGCCTGGACCGGCCCCGCCCGGCTCCGTACACCGCCGCGGCCCGACCCGGCTCCGCCCGGCTCCGCTCGCTACAGCGGCCCAGCCCAGCTCCGGCGTCCGCCTCTCGCCGCCGCGTCCTGGACTGGCCCCGCCCGGCTCCGTACGCCGCTGCGGCCCGGCCCGGCTACGCCCGGCTCCGCTCGCTAGAGCGGCCCAGGCCCGGCTCCGGTGTCCACCGCCCGCCGCTGCAGCCTGAACCGGCCCCGCCCGGCTCCGCACGCCGCCGCCGGCGCAGCCCGGCCCGGCTCCAGCGTCCGCCGCTGCGGCCCGGCCTGGCTCAGCCCCACCGAGCGGGGCTAGATGCCTCGTCTCCGCCTACCCAAGGAGGGAATCCTCTACAGGTAGCTGGGATCTCCGTGTATATTTCACAGACGGACCCTCTCTGTTACCTTCCCTCCAAATCAATGTCCAGACACCTCCGGACCAGCAAAAATCCTGAAACAATCCGGTCCCAAAGAGTCTCCAACGCCGCCCAGCTGATTCCCTGCAGAAGACCCTAACAGGGATGTTCACTCAGCCGCCATCTTGCCCCCTCTCCGCAATAATCTTTTAACTTATTCATATCATATTTCCTGAAACTGATGTACAGATTCCAACACTTTAGTTTTCAAACAAGGTGACATTTGTGCTTACTATGTGGTCCATATTTTAGGCTGTACAGTTTTCTAAATTTTTTAGTTATCCTATGTTTTGTCTTATGGTTTTCATTATTAGTCTGTCGTCCCCTATATGTTTTTGGTGTAATATTAGCTGTTTTATATTCATCCTCGTGTACTCTCACATAACTCCTCTTTTGCCCCCTTATTTACCTTTGTTCCATCCATTCCACATCCATTTAAAAATACATTTTTAAGCCTTAAAATATTAGTTTGTTTAGTCAACAAGTTTTCTTGTGTTCTTTACTTTCATAAAGGTCTCCAGGAGATGCCAGTATTAATCAATGTAATGAAAAGAGAAGAGGGATACAAAGAGGGATAGGCTATTTTCTAGCCTCTATAACTTTCCATCTGTGTACATTTAATACAATTAAAAATAAAATGAAATAAAGAACAATGAAATAAAATATGAATATAATTAAAAGAGGGAAATGTTAGGTTGTATGTATGGTAACAATATTTTTTTCTTTTTTGCCTTTTTTTTCATAATTTAAAAAAAAAATCATGGTAGTACACTACACAAATAGTGAACCCTAAGTTAAACCATGAACTTTAATTGATAGTACAATCATAAAAATGTGCTTTCCTCAAATGTAACAAATGTTCCATACCCAAGCAAGGAGTTGGTGGTGGGGTGGTACTGGGAATCCTGTATTTTATACATGATTGTTCTGAAAACCCATAAAATCTCTAATAAAGGGGGAAAAAGAATCTCTCTGCACAGATACACATGCACATATATGTACACACGTGTGAGCACACATGCACATGCACACTCCCTGATATGCATGATGCATGTGCGCACGTGCATAGAAACACACACACCTCCTCCTCTTCACTTCCACCTTCAGACCATGTCCTCTTCTGACCCTACCTGCCACCTTCCCTAGTGCCTTTCAGGGAGCCCTTGCCACTGAGCAGTTTGGGTAGAGGAGGCTGCTCTTGTCACCCCTCCCTGCACAGAACAGTTCTGTCCTCAGGTCCTGCTCTTCTCCTATCCCAGGTGCTCCACCAGGCCTTCACCAGGACTGCAGAAGTTTATCCTGCTGACAGAAGGCCAGATGGCCAAGCCATGGGGGAGCCAGGGGCACAAATGAGAGAGGGGGACAGAATTCAAGGAGGAGACACAACAGGCTTAAAAGAGGAGAGACCCACATATTGTGTAGCATGAACTGTCCAGATCCCTCTGGAGGCCCTTAGATCCCTGGACCAAACAGGCCCATTTGGCATCTCCTTCTCACCATTCACTGGGATGTTCTCATTCTCACCACACCAGCGGCCTAGACCCCTGCACCAGTTTTAGAATGGAAGAGGGTCTTAAATACCTAACTGATTGTCAAAAAACATCACTGTTATATAAGCTCATTGTTACTAAACAGAGGGGAGCATTAGACAACCATTCATGGCCTAATTCTTTTGGCCAAAACTTCAGTAGTTGGGTAGAGTCTCTATTTGTAGAGCTTAGTGACCATGTCTAGACCTCTTGACACAAGGCCAAGCAAAAAAATCCACTCACCTTTGGGCTGTGAAGGTATTAATCATGGACACATCTGAGTAGAAAACTTTCTGTTGGACTTTATATAAGGAAGATCTGACTAGTGGTCATTGGGGAGTATGTCTTTTGGCCAGTTTATCTGTAATGGAATATTAAAAGGAATGGATGTATAGAAATTGTCCAGTTAGGATAGAAATATGCATAGGGTCTTAAAAAGGAATGATGTTTCGATACAATATGTAACAATATGGATGAACCTTGAAGACATTATATTATGTAAAATAAGCCAGACATAAAAGGACGAATATAGTATGATCTCACTGATATGAAGTGATTAGAATAAGCAAACCCATAGACACAACTTAGAATGCTGGTTACCAGGGGAAGGGGTGGGGAAAGATCATTGGAAAATAAGGTGTAAATTGTGGCAGGACTTGGCCCCATCCCTAGCCCCCATAGTAGCCACAACCTGCAGAAGCTGCAAGTTTATTATTAACCTGCCTTGTTGTGGAAGTGCAACCAGCCATTTACTCAGAAGGAGCCATGTCCCATGACATAGAACAGAACCCCATCCTGAGCCTAAATGTGCAGATACAGTTCATTTACTCACAAGAATAGACAAAGAAGCTACATGACCCCACCAACCCCTCCCACACCCCTAGCACTCACTGCCCCTACCCCACCACCCCCTAGGATCCCTACAGGCCCCTGAGTCTTACCCAAGTCCCAACCCACTCCCACTGACTAAGCATGTTCCCACCTATTGATGTACTGTATAAATTCATAACTGCCCCTGCCAGGAGTGGGCTGAAGTTTCTCTTCAGACCCCCTCCATTGGGAGAGCTTCCTAATAAATCCTTGCCTGCAATCGCTGGTCTCTGCATCCCAATTTTCTCATCCAACATCTAACATACAGTGCCAAACCCTGGAATCTGGGAAGAGGAGACCCCCACCACCCTACCTTGCAACCTGAGAAGCAATGAGCAGCAGCAGCTCACTCAGGCTTACTCCCAGATCCTGGTTGGTGAGAATGTTGCCTGATCTTGGAAAGAGGAAGTAATGGGCAGTGGAAACTTGCCTGGGCTTACTCCTCAATCCTTATCCTGCAACCCTTGGTCCTTTCACCCTCTCCTGGGACTCCCCAGATTGAAGCCCAGAGATGCTTGGAAGTGCACTGAGGCTGGCAGATTAGTGAGAGACCTACCCTTGCCACAGCTGTAACTCCATCCCACACCAGACTCTTATTACCAGCTGGGTGAGTTAAGGGAATTCTCCTCTGAGGGATCCTGTTCTTTCTCCCATTGTTTTAGATAATTCTGCAAATCCTAGCTAGGTCAGTGATCCTCTCCATTTTGGGGTCCATGGCAGGTGCCTGACCTGCATCCCCAGAAGCCCCTCAGGAATCAGAGACATCTGATCCTGGGTGTGGACTTTCTGCTGATAAGGTTCTCTGACTAACTCAGGGACACCTGACTTGCTCTGTTAACCTTTAAGAGTCTCTGACCTCATCCCAGCTTCTGAAAATGGGAAGCACTCCTTCAGCTCCTTCAAAACTACACCATTGGGCTGCCTCCTTCAGAACCTTAAAACCTTATATCCTGAAGGAGATATTAGACCCAAGAAATTTATCTATTACTCCACTACAATTTGGCCTCAATACAAATTGGAACATGAAAGTCAGTGGCTGGAACACAGTACCTTTGACATACAGATCCTTAGAGATCTGAAAAACTTCATCCAACACAATGGCAAGTGGCTAGAGATCCTTTATGTTCAGACTTTCCTATTTCTCTGAAATCATCCTTCCCTCTGTCAGTGTGTTCCTTTTACCAAATCCTACTGCTCAGTCAGAAAGCTTCTCATAAGATACCCTCACCTAAAGACTCTTCCAATTTTGATTCATCTGAACACACTCTCCCTCCTCCATATCATTCATCAGCATCCCCTTCTGAGCCTCCAACCTCACCTAACTCAGGCTGTCCACCTCCATCCCCTCCCTTGGCTTCTACCTCCTTTTCTCCCCCTCCTCTTGTTCCCATGGAATGCCTCCCTCCACCCCACAAACTGAGTCACTCTCAGCCCCTCTACTTCCCCTTAGGAATTGGCAGAAGTTGAAAGAATCATCTGAATATATGTTCCTATCTCACTCTTAGATCTTAGTGAGAAAGAAGAGTGATTAGGCTCCTTCTCAAAAAATCCTGCTACATACATTAAAGAATTCCAACACCTCACTCACTTCTATGATTTCACATATCAGGGTGTCTATGACATCATAACTTCTACTGATGTGGGCTGTGGGTGGGAGGCTGTTCTTCCCTTCATAGGTAACCTAAGTGGTCTGTGTCCTGACTTGTGGTTGTGGGATGATAAGAGGCTGCAGTCCTGCCCATGGTGACCATGGCAATGACTCCAGTCCCAGGAAACAGTTTAGCAATGCAAACTCTATAAACTTTAAATATTCAGGGAAAATGCAAACCAAATGTGCTAAAAGCTTATCTAGAATGTATGTATGAAGTCCATGCTAAACACTTACCTAGGGTGTGGAAGATGTATGTTAATTCAAGCCTACTGAACACTGAAACAACGATTTGGCCCTTCCTCTGTATAAAAGGAACTCAAAAATCTTTTTTGGGGCTCGGGTTTGAAACAGAAAGCTCCTGAGTCTGGCCAGCCATCAATAAATCATTTTTTCCTTCTCAAAATTATTCCTGACTCCCAGCCTTTCTATACGCAAATAATAGAACCTCTCTCATCTTTTACAACATTTTGGGGGGCTCTCCCAGGATTGCAAATGAAGACCAGAGATGGTAGAATTTTGCTGCCCCTTTCAGATCCCTGAGGGAGCTGGGAGGCCTTGGGTGAACCCTAATCATCAGGGTGCCCCTGGATTAAATTTAATTCAGAAAAGATGTGGGCTCCATGTGAGGCTTTCTGATGAAAATCAAGGGCAATAGAAGGTCTGAAGGAAAATTCTGGAAACAAAAAAGAACTCTGGATGTGGAGGAGGGTAAGACTCCCCAGGGAGCATAGTCAGGAGAACACAAGCTTTAATTACTAGGGTGGGAGGCTGACCTCCCAAGAGAGGACCCTGGTACCTCCAGAAATTTGGGGGGAAGCTGTTCTCTTTAGATCTGGAAAAAGGAGAAAAAACAAGGGAAAGCCTAGTGTTTTGGGTTTGTCTAACTGCATGTTAGAATCTAGTACTGGTTTTATCTCCATTGAAAGAGTGGAGGCTTGATTATGATGGGAAAGGATGTTTATAGGTTTGAGTCCTAATGTCCTGGAAATTGGTCTGGATTTTGAAAAACTTGATTACAGGAAAATGGATCCATTTTTCTAGTGACGCTTAGTCTGGGTGTAAAGTTAAACAATGAAAAAGGTCTAGCTGGAATCTTTTGTTAAGGTGCTGAATTGCGAATGAATTCACTTTATATCAGATGTTAATGTTAAGTGTTCTCTCTTTCTAAGGTTTGTGATGGCTGTGGGGGCAGCAGTGCTGAAAAAGATATATATAGAACTTGTGGGTCAGATTAGTGATCTTTATGCTTCTATCTGTGTCAGCTCAATGCTGGTGTTGGAGTTGTGTGGTTATGTAAAGTGGTGGAATTTGAGCTGGAGCCCTCCCTTGCCATTGGCAAGGGGGTGAATTGATTAGGGGGCAAAACTGAAGAGTCTGGATGTTTGTGCATGCTCTGCTGTCTTGTCTCTGGTCCACCCCTTTGCCCAGACTTGAGGGCCATCTGTGTCCATGCCACACACCTGGGTTTGCTGGGGTTGGTCCCAGTCAGGGTGGCTGCGTTCCTGGGAGGGGCACTGAATTTGAGTAGGTTCTTTCCACCCATTTTGACAGAAAGCTGGAAAGGGGGGAGTGGCTTGCCCCTTTCCAGTGAGTCCACACCTTCTATTAATAAGCCATATTCCTATTTGATTACTGTGCACACAACTGCCTGGAAGGGGGGAGGTGAAGGGGATGAAAAGTAGGATCAAAATAAATGCAATAAAGTTCCCTCCCTGGGGTGTCAAAGGCCAAAATAAATTTGCCCAGTTTCTTCTGCTTTTCCAAATTTCTCTCTCTCTCTCTCTCTCTCTCAGATTATGTAGAAATGCTTTGAAATGTTTTAGAACTGTAAAATTATAGACCTCTAATCACTTGATAACCTTTTTAATGGTCTGGCTGGGAACATCAGGGTTGTAAAACTACAGAGGAAAAATCTGTGTTTGGCTTTTGTCAGTTGCTGGCACCTAAGAATTCACTGTAAAAAAGTAGTTTAAAAATGAATGTTTAAATGCCAATACTCTCTTGCTGGTGAATTAAATGCATAACTTGCAGATGAGAATTTGTTCTGTCACTAGGAAAAGGTAGAACTTCACAGGATTATTACTAATAAAATTCTTGTAGCTTAATTAATAAATGTATCCAATTCACCTTAAGGTTAAAACTGAATGAAAATGGTAACTAAGAATGAAAATCATTTATAAATGCATTTATATTATAAAACAGCAGAAGGATAATAACTGAAAATATAACTGGGTGAAAAGATTATTGTAAGTGTAAATTCTAAACTAACCTTACCTTGGTTTATGGTCACTTCAAGCCTAGCCTCACCCCTTGCCTTTGTTTATGGTTATTTCATAACAGCGTCTGCCCCTATAGTCCAGGGAAAGGCAGACATGAGACATCCCTGTCTCCTGTCCTATTGGTATTAGTAACCCTGCTTCTCTCATAAAATTCAAAGTAAAATATAAGGTTCTGAAACAAAAGAAAATGGTGCTAAAGCATTGGGAACATTTTGGTTACAAGCCATTATTTAAGAAACAAAATTCTTGTGCAAAACTGCATGTGATCATAATGCAAATTTAGAAAAACTTTCAGGAGTCTTTGAAATGTTTTGCACTCACATTTATTTTGTAAAAATGAAAGTTTTAAGTAAGTAAGTTATGTTTCTGTGTAAACCTATTCATGTCTGCATATTTGCTCAAATTGTTGGGGTTAAATATGCAGTTATATAAGTAATATATATTTCTGGAACCCAAATTGAACTAAACAGTATAGAAAATAATGCAAATTTTAAGTAACATCAATGAGTTGTGTTTCTGTGTCTAACTCTTTGTGTCTGCCCATTTGCTCAGTGTATATCTTCATACATCAAGATGATAATATCAAATTAACAAATGAAAATTCTTAGAAGAGCTCTATTCAAATTATTAAAAATTAAATATGCAGTTATATATGTGAATAAATATTCCTGGAGCCCAAATTAGAGTAAGCAGGATAGAAAGGTCATATAGAAATCTGATTATAGGAACTATTGGGAAAGGGCCTTCTCTTTGCAAAAGCTTTGAGGGTGGGACTAGGTGTGGCAGGTTAAACCTATGTACTAAGCTGGGGAATTAAAAATCAGTTTACCCTATAATTTCCCAGTTTAAACTTTTGACAGTCTTAAAATAAGAGTGGTCAGTGGTTCTGTTGCCAAATTTCAGTAAGTAAAGGAAGGTCCATAAAAACTATGGAAAGATCTTTCCTGAATTATGATTAAACAAATTATGCATTTGTAATGTGTTTTTGGAACCTGGTAGTCAGTATCCTTTTAAATTATTCACAGTTTCAGAACATAAACAAAGAAAAGAAGTTTTAACTTCCCATGGGGAAAGGAGGGAGAGTATTCCTTGCATAGACTATAATGGTTTCAATTTTATTTAGCTTGGGTGTAATCTCTCTTAGTTTATAAAATACCCATTAAATAAATTAACATTATATGTATGAAATCTTTGTAGTAATGAATATTGTAAGTTCATATTAATGAAATTAAGCTAAAGAAAAAATTGTAGATATGCTCTCTAAAATAAAAAAACTTATTTGGTTGTTAATTGTAATTTAGTAAGTTTATTTAAATGTAAGGTAACTAGTCTATATGGTTGTGGTCAATTATAAAAAGTTTGTAAAAACATCTTCTAGACTGAAAACATTTAAATGGTTCTAGTTCTAGAAGTCATTATTAACTAAAAACCTGCATTAGTATTGGTAGCAAAGAATAACTTTGTGATAATAAAACATGTCTGAAGGCCACCGCAAGGTACATATTTAAGTAAATGATAATGAAAAGTTATCTTGATTATACAGAGAAATCTTCTCTTTTCATTTTAACAATGAAAAGTAGTTTTTTTTAATTACTAAAGTAAAATAACTACTATTATCTCCATGGTGAAACTGTACTGATGTGGACTATATAGGTGGGAGGCTGTTCATCCCTTCATAGATAACCTAAGCTGTCTGTCCCGACTTGTGGGTGTGGGACAGTAAGAAGCTGCAGTCCTGCCCTTGGTGACCATGGCAACAACTCCAGTCCCGGGAGGCAATTTAGCAAGGCAAACTCTATATACATACCAGTCAGTCCAGGGAAACTCTGATGGTGGTGATGCCCAAACTTAAGGGAACTTGGACTTGGCCTCGAGTGGGAAATACAATATAGCCTGTGCATAAATTCAAAATCATCTAATACTGTATCAAAGTGTGCCTAGTCTCTAGAAATCCAGTTAAGTGATATGGGCTTCGAATGTTCAGAAAGGATGTAAGACTGAATGTGTATTCAAGGTTGCATCCAGACAGAATGTGGGCAAGATGCTAATTCAAGCTCACCTGAGGTGTGGGCAATATGTTAATTCAAAATCTACCTGGTACTCAGGCAAAGACTTAACTAACAAAAAAATAGTTTCCTTGATAAAAGCACCATTTGACTCCTCACCCTGTATAAAAGGAACTCGAAAATCTTGTTCGGGGCTCAGGTTTGAAATAGAAAGCTCCTGAGTCCAGCCAGTCATCAATAAACCATTTTTCCTTCTCAAAATCATTCCTGAGTCCTGGCCTTTCTATATGAAAATAATTGAACCTCTCTCAACTTCTACAACAAGAGGAGGAAGCCAAATTAGAAAAACACAAAGGAGATCAAGGGAAAGCCTCCCTACATGCTGCTGCTCTCAGATTCAATTCTTAAAAACCTCATCCCTCTTTCCTGTGGCCACCACCCAGACCCTGCTTTAAATGTGGGAAGGAAGGACACTGGGCACACACATGCCCTAATTCAAGACCCCTGCTGAGATATTGTCTGGTGTGCTGATTTAAGGCCATTGGAAGTCAGATTTTCCCAAAAACCCAGTTTGTGGGAAAATCCCTTCAACATGCCTTACTGACCTAGACCTTAAATCATCTTCCCTTCCTGATCTACAAAAAATAACAGCAGAAGACTGATGGGTCCCAGGTTTAGAGAGGCCCCACATCTCCATCAATTAAGTCCTAACTGAGGGTTATCATCAAGGTTGGAGGTAAGCTGATCTCCTTTTTAACTGACACAGAGGCCATGCATTTGGTCCTTTCAGAACATTCAGGACCTTTACCATCTTCCTCAATCTCTTTTGTGAGAGCTGAAGTTTTCCTTCCTCTCTCTTAATTACACACCCCCTTCCTTGCACTATAGAAAATCACACACTCTCACATCAATTCCTAGTTATACCATTGTTGTAGAATTTGAGAGTGGTTCAATTATTTGCGTATAGAAAGGCCCGGACTCAGGAATGATTTTGAGAAAGAAAAATGCTTTATTGAAGGCCAGCTGGACTCAGGAGCTTTCTGTTTCAAACCTGAGCCCTGAACAAGATTTTCAAGTTCCTTTTATACAGGATAAGGGCTAAATCATTCTTTGTTTCAGTGCTCAATAGGTTTGAATTAGCATATATCTTCCACATCCTGTGTAAGCTTTTAGCATGGACCTTATACATTCTAGATAAGCTTTTAGCACATTTGGTTTGCATTTTCCTTGAATATTTAAAGTTTTTAGAGTTTGCATTGCTAAACTGTTTCCTGGGACAGGAGCCATTACCATGGTCACCAAGGGCAGGACTGCAGCCTCTTACCGTCCCACACCCACAAGTCAGGACAGACAGTTTAGGTTAAGGTTATCTCTGAAGAGACAAAGAGCCTCCCACCCATAGCCCACATCATTTTCCCCCATTATGCCAAAGTTTAACTTGCTAAGCTTTGGCATAATTATTGTTAGAGCTATTAGGTGGGTGGCTGTTTGTTGTTTTGACTGATTACTTTACTTATCAATTTTCAGTGTAGCATCCAGGAGTTTTCATTCTAGACAGCATATTCCTGGGGCGGGGGCCCCCCTGCAGTCATCTTGGGGCCACCGGCACTCACGTGGATTTCCAGTTAGACTCCAGATCCATCTATTAATTTTGTTTTACCCTTAAAGAGTTTACACCTTTAATCTTAAAAGGGTGCTGAAGGGAGATGATCTCTATTCTGTAACTGCTTCCTGCTGGCCATGGGCTGTAGTCATTGCCTAACAAGGTGTAAAACTCTATTTTATTTTAATTGGAGGAAGATGGATCTGGCATTCTGTATGAAGTTGGATGAAGTTTTTATATGGTTAATAAGATGTTCACTCTGAAAGAAACAAACTTAATTAAAATTTTGGAATACCCATTTTTAAAAGAGGATATTGGATTACAGAGGTAGAAAAGGTTATATGCTTATAAAGGTGGTGCCCCTTTTTAAAAGCTGGTGGGAATAGTATATATATATATTTTTTTTCTTTAAATTATTTTGAGAGAGAAATTGCAATAGATACTTAGCTTTGTTTTGAAGACACATTTCAGACTGTTTAATAATTGGCACGCATGTTCTGTTAGATGCTCCTGGTGAACTGGCACCTTTTGGACAGTTGGTTTCATTCAGGATTAATGCACTAAGATGGAAATTTTCTTAGTTTTTAGCTGTGGGAGTGATCAGAACTACAGAATAAAGGTTTTTTACATTTTTGTTTTAATTGTACAATTTCTGGTAATTTTGACTGTTCGATAGGTTACTCATTATTAGCAAGCAAGTCTCATTTTTGATACATAGTACAGTACACTACAATAGTAAGTTGACTGAGCCTGGCTAAGACCATTGCCTTATTTTATAGACATGTTTATTAATTATTTAGAAAATAAAGTTACCAGGAATTTAACATGTCTAATATACTTTTGCACTTGATCCAAAATAGAAAAGATAATGTTATAATTATTAGGCATATATTTAGTACAGGATAAAAGTACAGCACTTTAATATTAATTAACGTATTACTTAATCATAAGGATTCTGAGTTGCAATTAATAGATTTAAGTTTCAGATTTGTAATAATTTACATGTTATTTCTCCATGGGAGCAGGCCATAATGCCAATTGTGTTCAAGTTTTACTTACAGTATCCTGGTATCATGGCTCCATTTAGCATGTTCTTTACACAGTGAGCAAGTCGCAGCATCCTTGATCTTAGAGAGGTTTTCCAGTATTCTACTAGCCTGGTGCATAGTGCTCTCTGGCACCATGGAAAAGTGCCAGTCTGGAGGTGATATCCATTGTACACTTGGCTGTACTGAGTCATCATTGGCTGCTGCAGGAGCTTGAAACTGCAATGTAGTTTCCATCGACTTCAGAGGCAGAACCAGAGGCTGATATAGCAAATATTTCTAATTGAAGGGTCAGTGACCAGCCTAGCCAATAACTCACATGGAGAGGCAACCTGTAATGTATTCAAGGCCTGGTTTGAATGCACAAGAGAGTTTGACAATGTTAAAGTTTATTACTTGTTTATATATATATTTTAAACAATTTAATGCAACACAACATATATCAAATGACTGTTTACTTATGCAATTTTACTATTAAGATAATAGTAGGTATTTTACTTTAGTAATAAAGGGAAAAACCTATTTTTCATTGTTAAAATGAAAACAGAAGATTCCCAATAAAATCAAGATAACTTTTTGTTACCATTTACTTAAATGTGCATCTTGTGGTGGCCTTCAGACAGGTTTTATTATCACGAAGTTAATTTTTGCCACCAATACTAATCCAAATATTTAGTTAACAATGACAATTAGAACTAGAACTATTTAAACATTTTCAGTTTGGAAGATGTTTTACAAACTCTTTATAATTGACTACAACCACACTGACTGCTTACCTTATGTTTAAATAAAATTATTAAATTACAATTACTAACCAAAGAAATTTACTTTATTTATTTAAGAGAGCATATCTACATTTTTTCTTCTTTAGCTTAATTTCATTAACATGAACTTACAATTTTCATTACTCTAAAGATTTTATACATATAATTTTAATTTATTTAATGGGCATTTTATAAACAAAGGGAGATTACTCCCAAGCTAAATAAAATTGAAACCATTATAGTTATGAAGGAATGTTCTTTTTTTTTCCTTACAGGAAGCTGAAAACTTCTTTTCTTCATTTAAGTTATGAAAATGAATAATTTTTAAAAGCATACTGACCACCAGGTTTCAAAACACATTACAAAATTACCTAATTTGTTTAATCATAATCCAGGAATGTTTTCTCCATAGTTTTTATGGACTTTTCTTTACTTACTGAAATTTGTCAACAGAGCCACTAATTACCTTTATTTTATGGCTGTCTAAAGGTTTAAACTGGGAAATTACAAGGCAAACTGATTCTTAATTCCCCAGCCTAGTAGATAGGCTTAATCTGCCACACCTAGTCCTGCCCTCAAAGCTCTTGCAAAGAAGAGGCCCCTTTTCCAATAGTTCCTATAATCAGTTTTTATATGACTTTCCCATCCTGCCTAGTCTAATTTGGAGTCCAGGAATATTATTCACATATATAACTGCATATTTAATTTTAACAATTTGAATCAAGATCTTTTATTTTTTTAAATTTATTTATTTATTTTTTATTGACTTTGTAATAATATTACATTAAAAAATATATATATATGAGGTCCCATTGAACCCTACCACCCCCACCCCACCTCTCCTCCCCCAAGCAACACTCCCTCCCATCATCATGACACATCCATTGCATTTGGCAAGTACATCTCTGGGCACCCCCGCACCCCATGGTCAACGGTCCACACCATGGCCCACACTCTCCCCCATTCCATCCAGTGGGCCCTGTGAGGATTTACAATGTCCGGTGATTGCCCCTGAAGCACCATCCAGGGCAGCTCCATGTCCCAAAGACGCCTCCACCTCTCATCTCTTCCTGCCTTTCCCCATACCCATCAGCCATCATGTCCACTTTTCTCAATCCAATGCCACCTTTTCTATGTGGACATTGGATTGGTTGTGTCCATTGCACCTCTATGTCAAGAGGAGGCTCAGATTCCACATGGATGCTGGATGCAATCCTCCCACTTTCAGTTGTAATCACTCTAGGCTCCATGGTGTGGTGGTTGTCCTTCTTCAACTCCATCTTAGCTGAGTGTGGTGAGCCCAATAAGTCAGATTGTAGGTGCTGGAGTCTGTTGAGGCTCAGTACCTGGCTATCACATTGTCAGTCCAGAGTGAATCAAGATCTTTTAAGAAGTTTCATTTGTTATTTTGATATTATCATCCTGATGATGTATGAAGACATACACTGAGCAAATGGGCAGAAACAAGGAGTTAGGCACAGAAACGCAACTCATTGATGTTACTTATAATATGCATAATTTTATATACTGTCTAGCTTAATTTGGGTTCCAGAAATATATAGTACTTATATAACTGCATATTTAACCTCAACGATTTGGGCAAATATGCAGACATGACTAGTTTGACACAAAAAACATAAATTTAGTTACTTAAAAGTTCCATTTTTTTAACAAAATAAAGTGTGACTGCAAAACCTTTCAAAGACTTCTGAAACCTTTTTTTAAAAATTTGCACTATGACTGTGCAGTTTTGCACAAGAATTTTGTTTCTTAACTAATGGCGTGTAAACAAAATGTTCGCAATGCTTTAGCATCATTTTCTTTTGCTTCAAGACCTTACATTTTACCTTGAATTTAGCATAATTTTGATAAGCAACAAGATTAATTTTATGTATATTTACTGAGGCTATTTGAAGCCTCAGGGAGACAAACTGGTTTCTCTCATGAATTGCACTTTTAAGAACACTGACAGTCAAGACAGGAGACTTTCTTTTTTTTTTTCCCCAGTCCTTGGGAGATAATAAAACAACAGTGATCATTTAACCCCAAGGGCTAAGAATTCCACCAGGCAGCAATTTAGTTTACACATGGATTCATGAGAGAAAGCAGGGTTACTAATACAACTAGGACAGGAGACAGGGATGTTCCCAAGTAGCTCTTTCCCTGGACTATAGGGGCAGAAGCTGTTATGAAATAACCATAGGCAAAGGCAAGGGGTGAGGCTAGGCTTGAAGTAACCATAAACGAAGGTAAGGTTAGTTTAGGATTTACATTTACAATAATAGTTTCAGGCTAAATTTACCCAGTTATTTCAGTTATTATCTTTCCACTGTTTTATAATATAAATGCATCTATAAATGATCTTAACTCTTAGTTACAGTTTTTATTAATTTTTTTAACCTTAAGGTGAATTGAATACCTTTATTAATTAAACTACAAGAATTTAATTAGTAACAATTCTGTGAAGTCATGCCTTTTCTTAGTAATGGAACAAATTCTCACCTGCAAGTTCTGCATTTAATTCAACAGCAAGAGAGTGTTGGTATTTAAAGATTCATTTTAAACTACATTTTTACCTTTTTACCATGAATTCTTAGGCACCAGCAACTGACAGAAGCTGAACATAGATTTCAAAGTAGCATTTCATTCCTTTTTTTTCCCCTCTGTAGTCTCACAACCCTGAAGTTTTCAGCCAGACCATTGAAATGGCTGTCAAGTGATTAGAGGTCTATTGTTTCAAGTGATAGCCTCCTTTCTTCAGACAAGTTTACAGTTTTAAAACATTCCAAAGTATTTCTACAGTCTTACAAAGAGAGAGAGATTCAGAAAAGTAAAGAACCTGGGCAGAATGCAAATGTATTTTGGCCTTCAACACCCTAGGGAGGGAACTTTACCACATTTATTTTGATCTTGCTTTTCATCATCTTCACCTCCCCCCCTTCCAAGGCAGTAGGGCACACAGTGGTTAAATAGAAATGCAGTTTATGAATAGAAGGTGTGGACTCACTGGAAAGGGGCAAGCTGCTCCCCCCTTTCCAGCTTTCTGCCAAAATGGGCAGACAGAACCTATTCAAATTCAGCACCCCCACAGGGACCCAGCCACCCTGACTGGTGCAGCCCCAACAAACCTGGGTGCATGACATGGACACAGATGGCCTCCAAGCCCTGGCAAAGGGAACCAGAGATGAGGCAGCAGATCACGTGCAAACATCCAGACTCTGCAAACATCCAGACTCCACAAACATCCAGACTCCACAAACATCCAGACTCCATAGTTTTGCCCCATAATTAATTCACCCCCTTGCCAATGGCAAGGGAGGGTTCCAGCTCAACTAAATTCCATGACTTTACATAACCACACAACTCCAACACCAGCATTGAGCTGACACAGATAGAAGCACAAAGGTCACTAATCTGACCCACAAGTTATATATATATATATTTTTTTTTGGCATGTCTGCCCCCACAGCCATCACAAACCTTAGAGAGAACACTTAACATTAACATCTTGTATAAGGACAATTCATTCGCAATTCAGCACCATAACAAAAGATTCCAGCTAGACCTTTTTCACTGTTTAACTTTACACCCAGACCAAGCTTCACTAGAAAAGCTGATCCGTTTTCCTGTAACCAAGTTTTTTTAAAATCCAGACCAATTTCCAGGATATTAGGACTCGAACCTATAAACATTCTTCCTATTAAAATCAAGCCTCCACTCCGTCAGTGGATATAAGACCAGTACCAGATTCCAACATGCAGTTAGACAAACCCAAAACACTAAGCTTTTTCCCTGTTTTTCTCCAGGACATTAGAACTCAAACCTATAAATAGTCCTTCCTATTAAAATCAAGCCTCCACGCCTTTGGTGGATAT
The DNA here is from genome assembly GCF_030445035.2 of Dasypus novemcinctus. Lineage (NCBI taxonomy): Eukaryota > Metazoa > Chordata > Mammalia > Cingulata > Dasypodidae > Dasypus > Dasypus novemcinctus. The sequence continues at coordinate 16,770,258 of NC_080700.1, read as the reverse complement.
AAGACCAGTACCAGATTCTAACATGCATTTAGACAAACCCAAAACACCAGGTTTTTCCCCAGATTTTTTCCTTTTTCCAGACCTAGAGAGAATGGCTTCCCACAATTTTGGGGGGCTACTAGGCTTCTCTTGGGAGGTGATCAGCCTCCCTTCCTAGCAATTAAAGCAAGGTTCTCCAGACTGTGCTCACCCAGGGAGTCTTACCTTCTTCCATGTTTGGAATTCTTTTGCATTCCCAGAATCTTTCTCTTCAGACCTCCCAGTGCCCTTGATTTTTGTCAGGAAGATTCTGGTGGAGCCCACATCTTTTCTGGATTAAATTTAATCCAGGGATGCCCAGATTTGGGGTTCACCTGAGTCCTCCCAGCTTTCTCTGGGATTTGGAAGGGGCAGCAAAATGCTACCATCTCTGACCTTTGTTTACAATCCCAGGAGAGCCCCCAAAAATGTTATAGAATTTGAGAGAGGTTCAATTATTTGTGTATAGAAAGGCCAGGACTCAGGAATGATTTTGAGAAAGAAAAATAATTTCTTGATGGCTGGCAGGACTCGGGAGCTTTCTGTTTCAAACCCGAGCCCCGAACAAGATTTTCAAGTTCTTTTTATACAGGTTAAGAGCTAAATCTTTCTTTGTTTCAGTGCTCAATAGGTTTGAATGAGCATATATATTCCACATCCTATGTAAGCTTTTAGCATGGACCTTATACATTCTAGATAAGCTTTTAGCACATTTGGTTTGCATTTTCCTTGAATATTTAAAATTTATAGAGTTTGCATTGCTAAACTGTTTCCTGGAGTCATTGCCATGGTCACCAGGGGCAGGACTACAGCCTCTTACCATCCCACACCCACAAGTCAGGACAGATGGTTTAGGTTAAGGTTATCTCTGAAGAGACAAAGAGCCTCCCACCCATAGTCCACATCACCATCATGCCCCTCCCCACTCTTAGGATGACACATTCTATCTAACCTGCACTTCTGTATCTCCTTCTCACTACCCTCCCCCCAAGCTAGCTTCCTTCTCCTTGTGTCCCCAGTCCCAGCCTTAACTCCTACTTCCCCTCTTATCCACATTCCTCCTATCTTACAACAGGAAGTAAGCCCCCAAGTCTGAAACACCAACTCTCCCCCAATAGCCTCACACCTCTCCCCTGTAAGAATTATATTCCCCAATATCCTCTCCTTAGGTGCCAAGCATGGACTTAAACCCACAATTGACAAATTTTGTACTACAGAGCTGTTATGCTCCACCAAATCTCCATTCAATACACTTATCCTAGCTTTTAAAAATCCTAATGGCAGTTATCATCTAGCACAAGACCTAAGAGGTATCAATGAGAAAGCCCAGCCTATAGTCTCCTTAGTCCCCAAACTCTATAGCCTCTTATCAGATAGCCCTTCCCAAACCACACATTACATAGTAATAAAAAATTACAGAAGCCAATCCTGACTCTCCTATTCCCCCTCATATTTTTCTTCACCTTAAAAAGTTATACTAATACCCCTAATAGCCCCACTAATAATTTTTCTCCTTATGTGTGGCCTTTGTCTTCTACAGCTCCTCTCCTGATTCATCCACTGAGTTGTTCAAACAACCACCCAAGAATATGTGAATGGGGTCTTCCTGTTATGAGAACAATCAATAACTACCTCAAGATGCAAAACCCCAGCAGCTGAGCCATAGAGAAGGAAACTCCCTATGCCCCCTGACAGCAGGAAGCAGCCAGAATTAGTCGATATCCCCTTTCCTCCACCCTTCATGTGTGAGCCTGGCTGTCCACCCTTAAACCTACTTTTTTTTTCTAAACCTGGGAATGATAGGACTAGTTGCCATCCCTATTCCCCATAACAGCCACAACTTGCAGAAGCTCCAAGTTTATTATTAGCCATGACATAAAATAACCCCCCATTCAGAGCCTATGTGTCCAGATACAGTTCATTTCCTCACAAGAATAGACAAAGAAGCCACATGATCCACCAACCTCTCTCACATCCCTAGAATTCTCTGCCCCTAGCTCACCACCCCTAGCCATTCCTATAGGCCCTCAGGACTTATCTAAACCCAAACCCACTCCCACTAACTAAGCATGTTCCCACTTACAGATGTACTGTATAAATTCATAACTGCCTCTGCCAGGGGTGGGCTGAAGTTTCTCCTCAGACCTCTGCCATGCTGCCAGGGGGAGGCTGAGGTTTATTCTTCAGACCTCCTCCATTGGGAGAGCTTCCCAATAATCTTTGCCTGCAGTCGCTAGTCTCCACATCCCAATTGTCTCACCCTGACATCTAACAATGGTTATATTTGATAAAGTATAAACATTGATATATACTGATGAACTAAAACCATGTAAAAGTAAGTAATAAAATAACCAACTCAGAATTTAGATAGGTTGTTTTGAATTTAAGGATTGGAAATTTAGAATACAGAAAAATCAAACATACACTGAAAAGTAGATTCAAAGATGGGCCTCATATTCACAACTAAAATGGATGTCTTAGCAATGCATTTAAAATTTGCATTAACCCATTTAGCCACAGGCAGAGTTGTATATATCTTGAGACCTCCCCATAAGATGCCATTGTGTCTATGAAACGCAGATCATGAGAAGCAAGCACTCTAAAAAGTGTGAATTGAATTGGCAGCTGAATTATGAGAAGAGGGTAGAAGGGGACACATTGAGCTTTTCATGTCCAGATCCTCTCTGAAGTTTACCACCAGATAATTCACCCAACCTCTATGGAGAGAACTAAAAGATGAAGCATGAAACTAAGAGCATTTATGGAAAATGGTACTTGAAACTGGAGGAGTGGGAAAGATGATTTCCAACTTACAAGATCAGTTCAATGTATTGAAATATCCTGAGAAAGAACAAATATAATTATTTTGAAAAGCTAAAAAATTACAGCTCTAAGTTCTATGCTAATTTCGGGAGGTAAATAAAAATGATGTTAGGGTAAAATAAAGAAGTGGACAAAGATAAACCCCATTTTAGCCAAATCTAAGATGAAATTTTTTCTCATTTTAATATCTCTGAAATAAATATATCTGGTATCTTAAATTTAGGTATTTCTTTGTACTGGCATAGGTCATTAAACAGCATTTTGCTCCTTTAGGGATATATAAAATAATACACCTTACAATGACTGGCATCTTAGATTGAAGGAATCATGATTTTCAATTAAAAAAGTTCAGTGCAGCCCTAGTAGAAGGTACACTTGATATGATATATCCTTTCCTTTAAAATTAACCAAATATTTATGGCAAAAACAAATTAGTTAATTTGAAAAGAGTCATAATTCAACACAAAATATATGTCTGCTCCTCATAGCCACAAGGGAATTAATTCAAGGGAAAATTGTTTTAGTGGAATATAAATGAAAGATAATTGCAGAACACAGAAATATCTGGCCTACATATATATTTTCTACTAGTACTTCTCAAAGAAGCCTTTTAGAAATGCAAATTACCTTGGCCCACACCAGGCATACTGAACCAGAATTGCTGGAGTGGGTTGCCTGAATATAAATTGTATTGAACTCCTTAAGTGATTTCTAGGCTTGCTTAGAGAAACACAGGGAACTGCAATTTAAACTCCAGTTCTCCAACTTCATTCCTTGCAGTCAGAGAGGAAAGTCACAATGCTTTGTGTTGGAGAAAATATGGCTCTTACTGGGACATGGAGACTGATTGACCGTAAGTAAAGAATTTTATTGAGAAGCTCTCCCAATGGAGGGGTCTGAAGAACAAACTTCAGTCCCACCACCAGCATGGTGGGGGTGTGAAGAGAGACTTCAGCACACTCCTGGAAGGGCGGGACTTGAATTTATACAGAATTTTCCTAGGTGGGGAAATGATAGTTAGTGGGAGGGGGGTTGAGGTTCTGAATGAGGTAGTGGGAGTTGAGGGAGTCTGTGGCTTCTTGGAATGCTTGCAGGAGCAAGTGTTTCTTTTGATCTGTAAGGTTTTAAAGGGTTTGTAAATAATGAAGGTTTCTGTCTCCATCTCCCTCTGATATGCAGGTAGAGATGATGTGGGCTATGGGTGGGAGGCTGTTCGTCCCTTCATAGATAACCTAAGCAGTCTGTGACCTGACCTGTGGGTGTGGGGATGGTAATAGGCTGCAGTCCTGCCCTTGGTGACCATGGCAACAACTCCAGTCCTGGAGAAACAGTTTAGCAATGCAAACTCTATAAACTAAATATTCAGGAAAAATGCAAACCAAATGTGCTAAAAGCTTATCTAGAATGTATGAAGTCCATGCTGAAAACTTACCTAGGATATGGAAGATATGTGCTAATTCAAACCTATTGAGCACTGAAACAAAGAACAATTTAGCCCTTACTCTGTATAAAAGGAACTTGAAAATCTTGTTCAGGGCTCGGGTTTGAAACAGAAAGCTCCCGAGTTCCGCCGACCATCAAGAAATCATTTTTCCTTCTCAAAATCATTCCTGAGTCCTGGCCTTTCCATATGCAAATAATTGAACCTCTCAACTTCTACAACAGAGGTAGTAAAGATTTCCATCTCCCTCTGATATGCAGCTAGTGAATATATCTATCTCCCTTTACTCCTGTCTCTATGGGGTTCCTTTGTTTAACCTGTGGGAAAGTGCCACATGGGGGAGGAGGTTTACCTTTTTCCCAATGCATATCAGGGGAAACTGAGGTATGGCTTGTTAGTTATTGCAAACTTCTAACACTTTGAGATTATGGCTGGGAAAGTTTCACAGAGAGAAAATAGTGAGATAAAGCATGGAAAATAAAAATCAGGATTTGAATGGGGCAGAAATGAGAAAAACTCTGAGATTGGATGTCCTCTGTCTCTGTATTTGGAGTTGTTAATTAAACAATGTCAAGAAACTAGTTTGAGTTTTAGATGGTCAGTTCACAGGTGTCTCATACATTATTCCAAAGGAAGGGATTGTGAGCAGAGAAATAATGATGGAAGATCATGATGGAAGTGTGTAACTGGTAAATAATTGAGTCAAAAATGGCCCCTGTGTTTGGATTGTTTGTTGTTCAGTTCTTCACAGCAGCCTGGGGCATGTTAACCCCCCCAAAAAAAAACCCACCCCAATGTGAAACCCAATTCCTTACACAATCAGTTGGCTAAAAATAGTCCAAATAAGTGTTTCTTTTCCATTTAGAGCTGATCTGCTTTTGCATACCCTTCAAAACTGCATCCAAAATCTGCTAGCCATAGAAAATGTAGAATCCTACTGGTATAAATTCTGTGCCTGGGAAATCTCTGACCCCAAGGCACCCCAACCTTCTGATTCTCAGACATCACCTTAAGTGTTAAACCTCCCCTCAATTGCCCTCTTCCCCTTTTGATGGTCATCGCAGCATCTGGAAGGTCTAGTGTGAAGTATCACCCCTCCCTGGCAGCCTGGTCCTGTGCAATCCGATAAATTTTTGTGTGTTAGTGCCATCTAATGGTCAAATGTCTTAATCAGCTCTGAAGACCTCAAAGGTGAACATACTACAGTCATGAAATGAGGATTAAGTTTAATCTGCTATAAGGGCTGTGCATCTGAAGTCCAAGTTAAAAAGAAAATCATGGGAAACAGACATGGCTCAATCAATTGGGCTCCCATCTACCATATAGGAGGTCCAGTGTTCAATGCCAGGGCCTTCTGGTGAGGGAAAGCTGGCCCACACAGAGTGCCAGCTCATGCAGGGAATGTCACCCTACACAGGAGTGCTGCCCTGCATGGGAATGTTGTCCCACACAAGAAAGCTGCTCCATGCAGGAGTGCTGGCCAATGCAGAGAACTGGCATGGCAAGATGATGCAACAAGAGACACAGAGAGAAAATAAGAAGACATAGCAGAACAGGGAGCAGAAGTGGCACAAGAGAGTAATTGCCTCTCTCCCATTCTGAAAGGTCCCAGGATCGCTTTCCAGAGCTGCCTAATGAGAATACAAGCAGACACAGAATACACAGCAAATGAACACAGAAAGCAGACAATGGGGGGAATGAGGGGCAGAAATAAATAAAATGAATCCTTTTAAAAATTGATTTAAGAAAAAGAATTTCAGAACACATAAAAGGCCATGTCAAATTGTTGAAACAATTTTTTCCCCCAAAATCAACACAGATCAGCAGAAAATAAGGGAATGGAGGCTATTTGACAAGAAAGAATTTGGCAGAAAACATTGTAACAATTCAGGGTAAAATTATTAAAGTGAAATAAAGCTTGGTTTTAATCTCTTTCCCCCTCCTTATATCATGCCTAACTTTGGAAAAACTGCAATGGTATAACAATTTAAAGGACAATAGAAATATGTGAATTAATTTATAATGTACATATTCTTGGAACCCAAAACCATAACACATGGCAGTGTATTCCACACACAGAAACCAAAATTACACAAGTTAAAGATGACCGTTGCTGAAACATAGATTTTTGAAATGTGTATCAATATGATGTTAGAAATAAATAAGTTCAAATCCCCAAATGGAATGTCTACATTGGTAAATGAAATTTAATTATGTAGGTACACAATATCAAGAAAACAAAAGCTGTCCCAAGAGAGCTGACCCAGCCAGCTTGGGGTAAGTAAGGGAGTAGCCAGGATCCAGAGCCTTCTGATTTCAGAGCAGGCATCTTCGGGGGACCTGGCACACCTGCAGAATTCCAGGCCTGTTCACAGTCAGGAAAATGCTGCTCCATCAACTCTGTTTTGGACCCGGGGACACAGAGTGTATGGGGTTCAGAAGTCACCAGCAAGTGCCTTTTTATGCTCTTCTTGCTTTTCATAGTTCTACAGCCAGGGAGAAACTGGGTGAGGATATTAATACTAGGAGAAAATTTCTCGGGAAGGCAAGTCCTGATATTAACCTAAAAATCCAAGGATCTTGGATCCAATTATCCAAAGTTAAGTTTGTATTGATGAAAGATTGGATTACAGTGTTAAAATATTTTAATGGGCCGGGAGGAAAATACCACTGCTAGTGCAGGTGTCTCCAAGCAAGTGAATGCTTAGGGAATGCATAATGTTATAGTTTGGATGTGACTGAGGTCCCAGCAGGGAGAGTTGCATTGTTCTTAATTCAGGATTTCACTGTCACACTTTTGTATCTTTCATTCAGATTGCTACATTCAAAGGTCCTCAGAATGTGTATGCAAATGTTAACTGCAAGAAGCTAATATTTCAGGCTCCAGAAGTAGACTGGGTTAAAGAGCAATTTTTCATTTTCTTCATGAGTGACCCTCAGCAAGTTATCTAGATTTCATCATCTATTTAATGGAAGCCAAATTTGCTTTCAATTCACAAGATCATTTTTATATTTTTGGAAAATAAAAGTTAATTCTTCCTCAACAAACTTTCAATACCTACTCTCCAGTTCATTGGACTCATCCAGGACAGCTAACAAGAAATAGATGACTGACAATGACAATCTCAAGGAACAGAGAGAGTCTGCAACTGTGAACAAGAAATTCCCATACATCTGTCCTATGGGACCTAAGCCTTCTCTCAATTAGAGGTACAGATGGCATCATGATCACAGAATCCTCAAGATTGGGGAATGGATGATGGACTAGGGTAGACTTAGAGTTGGTCTACTGTAGACGTGTGATCCTAGCAAAGAAAGAAATTTATCATGGATGCGGAGACAGTGGCCAATGGACATTCTGAGGGGAGGGAGAGAGAGAAATAGGTGGAATTTGGGGGCATTTTATGACTTGGGAATTATCCTGACTGACATTTCAGTGACAGACACAAGCCATTGTATACCATGTAATAACTTGCAGAAATGAATGGGAGAGAGTGTCAACTACAATGTAAACTATAATCATCATTTAGTGGCAATGCTCCATGATGTGCTCATCAGTTTTGACAAATGTACCACACTAATGATGTTTCTGATGTGGGAAAATGTGGGAGGGCTAGGGAGTGGGGCATATGGGAATCCCATATATTTTTTGTGTAACATTTATGTAATCTGTTTATTTTTTTAAAATAAAAAGAATATCTAAAAAGTTAATGGTAAGATAATAATGCTAATTTTCATCATTATTGATATTATCTTGGATGGAAACATGACCTTAATGAGAACAATGAACATTCTTTCTGCAAGTGGATTGATTTTTTTTTTCATTTTCATATCATGACCACAGTGAAATTGCATTGTAATACCTACCTCTTCATCCATGTCAAACATTCCATGGACAAAAGCATCAATGGAGAAAAATACACATTTCTGAGACTTCTGGGAAGATGGGAAGTTATTGGACTCTCATCTCCCAGAAAAATAGCTAGAGGACAGAAATGGCATGGACAAAATGTTCTAGGGTTTTGGAAAGTAGGGGAAATCTGGACACTATCCAGAAGAGAGAGGGGCCAAGGAAAATAATCTCAACAGCAAAATTTTCAGTTAGAGCTGCAGCTGCAGCTGCTGATGCCTTCCCCACTCTGTAGACAATTTTGAATTCTCAGGACTCAGGTCCATGGCTACTGACAAAGGGAGCCAAAAGGGTCCTCCTCCCCAGGAAATGGGAAAGAGAAGGATGCAGCCTTCTGACTCCACTGACTCCACTTTTGGACCACAAATATGGTCTTCTCTGTCCCAGGAGCCCTTCCAGGCTAGGAGGGGTCACACCATTGTTTGCCTTGGGACTTGCATGGGATTAAGGAGATGTGACCCTTTTGATCTCCCCTCTACTGACCAGGACTGGTTTTTTGGACACAGAGGGGAGTGGAACTATTTCTTACCCAGGAAAAGAGAGGGGGCTGCCAGTAAAGGTTTGAGAATAACTTTTGAGAATGTTTGAATTATGAATCTCTTAGCTTCCAGGCAGGAGCCTCTGTCACATTGATCAAGTCTAAGTTGCTTTAAAATCACTCTGACCAGGCTTTGAACTGAGAGGGCCGCCAAAGAATGCCCTATGCTGGCAGACCAAGGAAGTGCATGTGAAGAAATTAAAAGTAACTAAAAGAGGATTTTTTTCTGTCTTCTTTTCCAAGGCCCTTGGAAGAATGTCTGAAACCCATAACTAAGTCTAAGACTCAGATTTGAGCAACTAATAGGGACAATCATAAAGAACCAGAACAGATTGAACCAAGAATCAAAGAACAACAGTAACACAGCTCCTCACCACTACAACCTTGTAAAAGAGAGAAATTGAGCATCAGAGTAAACTCACCATCATAATCAGATGCCTAGACATCAGCAAAAGATTACAAACTATACCAAGAAAATTGAAGAAATGGCCTAAGCAAAAGGATATATCAAACTCCAAATGAGACATAGGATCTCTCAAATTAGGATTCATACAAATTTATAAAATCAAATTAATGCATTGAAAGACAGTATGGCTAAAGAGAAAAAGAACATCAAGGAGAAACTGAGTGAGTGCAAAGAAGAATATGAAAAGCTAAATAGAAAAATAACAGAGTTCATGGAAATTAAAAACATGGGAATGATTGGATCCCACAGCCAGCACCCAGTCCTGTTGTGTGTGGTATTCCATGTTGTGAAACACTCTGTCTTTTAATTATTACATCTCTGTGTTTTACCTTTTGAAACATCAGTCCAGGTCTTTTACATTTATTATCTCACATACACTTGATGACCCATGAATTAGAAGCTTGAATATTCTCCACTGTGCAGATGCAGAGAATGGGGTGGTGCTGAGAGGTACCCAGAGAGCCCTAATGCTGAGCAAGGCCTCTGATGACCACCAGAAACAACAGAAATGAGTGAGAAAGGAGACTCTGAGTCCGAGCTTCATGGCTGGGATATTGGTGCTGGAGCCAACATCTCATTCTATAAAATGGAGAGTAGCATGAGAGTGGGAGCCACTGGCAGGTGGTTAGTGCCTGTCCTCAGGGCCAGTAAGGGGACTTTACAGGTTACAGGGAGCCAGACTGCTAGGAGCAGGGACACCCACCCTGCAATCCCCCTGCAGTCCCAGGAGTGTGTGTGTGAGCTGGATGCAGGGCCCACTAAGGTCCTGCCAGCTGACTAAAAATCATCCACACAGCACTTCACAAAAGACCCACATGGTCTCCCAGGACTGGCTGAGTGATGATGTGATCCTGCTTGAGCTGTTTCAGGAAACTACAGAGCAGGAGGTGTCTGGATTTCGATCTGGAGAGACTGGGACAAATTTAGTCCTTCCTCAAGGTAAAACTGGGGGTTTCTAACACTGAACTCAGAAGCTGTGGGAAGGTAAATCCCTTCCCCCTAGAGTAAAGGGCTGCAACTTTCCCTGAGAACTACAGGTCACATGGCAGAGTTTCTAAGCCCTATGTTCCCCTAAACACATGAGCCCTAAGCCCATGTTCCCTGAAACCCCACAACCCACATCTCACAGACCCACATACCCCAAGTCCACATTCTCCTGGGGCTCTGTTTCCCAAACCCAGTACTCCTGGAAATATGGCATTGCCCAAGCCCACCAGGCTAACTCCAGGAGTGGGAGGATTTAGGTGGGAGGTGCTGAGGGGCCCAAAGAGTACAGATTCAATTTTCTGGACCCCACCCCATTTACTGAGTTTGGAGGAGCATACCAGCTGACTTGGGGAGAGCCCAGGAAGAGAAGAGAGGCAAATCTGCTGAAAGAGCCTGATTTACCTAAATGCCTTGGGATAGGAAACTTGGTCTGGGAGATGATGGAGTCAGAAAATTAACTAGCCCCTCTGTAGCACCCCTAAGGGAGAGGGACAGTAAATTGTGCTTTGCAGGCTTACAAAAGCATATTTAGAGTTCCTGGCAAGGGGTGGGTGCTCTCTCTCAAGAAATTAAGAGACATTATTTTCTGAGGTGAGTTGGTTCACCAGGGACCCATTTGAATCTACAGGAGCCCTCACACAGCCTATGGCTCTGGGAGAGAGGGAAGTGAGGAAGGGAGAAACGGAGAAGGTCAGACTCCTAAGCAGTCTGTTCAATTGCAAAAAGGATTCTTTCCTTGAGGACTTATCTGATCTTTCTTATTGGCTTGTTTTCTTGTTTTTCCTTCCTCTTTATCCCTCCACAGGCCTTTTTTCTTTCTCTTTTTCTTGCTTGCATTTTGTTCCTTTTCCTCCCCCCCCTTTTTTTCTTCTTTTCTCTCTTTGTTTTACATTAGGTGCTGCAAGCAACAAGTCTTTGCTGGGCTTCCTTGTCCTCAATTTCCTACTTCCTGTTTGTACTGATTTTGGCTACCAACTCTATCCCCTTTCCTTTACACCTTTCTATCCTCCATCATTTATTGTTTCTCTTACATCCAACCTCTTTTTGTTTAGCCCCCAATATTTCTGACTTTTGATTTCTAATATCTCTATTCTGTTTTCTATCTCTTATTTACTCTTTATATTATTGTTCTTCCTTTTCTCTTTACCTCTCTCCAGACCACACTGGCCTTTTAATTCATACTATATTCCTCCCCATATTCAGTTTACTATCTCATTATAGGTACTCCACATTTTTACTGTTATAACCCCACAAAGATTATATGAGTTCAATATCCATTCTCCTAGATCTCACATAGTTCTTCTGTTAATATTCACTATCAATACTATTATTATCTTTTTCTTTTCTTACCCCTTTTGCTTTCACTGGCCCTAATATTTTCCTTCAAGGGAACTTAGCAAACAACAAAAAAATAGAATAAGAACAAAGTGACAAAGGGAAGACTTAACACACACACAAAAACAACAAATTGAACCCTGACATGAAAAAATGAATCAACTGAATAAACCCATCTAGATACAATGGTGACCAGACAGCAACAAAAAACTACAAACCATGCTGATAACCAGGAAAACATGAACCAATCCAATGAACAAACTAAAAACCAGGAAGAGGAGTGGAACACCAAACAACTAATTAAAGCTCTCAAAACATGTATCATTTCACCAATTTAGTGAAAGGAAAGAAGAGATTAAGGATACTAAGAAAACACTTGGAGAGCATACCGAAGAAATTGTAATCATGCACAAAAAGATAACTGATATGATGAGGATGAACAGTACAATCTAAGAAATCAAAGATACACTCTCAGCAAATAACAGCAGATTTGAAGAAGCAGAGGAAAAAGTTACTGATTTGGAAGACAGTGCACCTGAAATCAAAGAGATAGTAGAATTGATCAATAAAAAGATAGAAAAAATCCAGCAGGTCCATAGGGACCTGAATGACAATGCAAACTCACAAACATAGGCAGTATAGGCATCCCAGAAGGAGAAGGGAAAGGGGACAGGAGGACTGTTGGAGAAAATAATGGCTGAAAACTTCCCAAACCTATTGAGGGAGATGGATGTACATGTCCAGGAAGCACAACATACACCAAACAGCATAAATCCAAACAGACATACCCCAAGACATATGCTTGTCAAATTATCCAATGCTCAAGACAAAGAGAAAATACAAAAAGCAGCAAGAGAAAAGAGAACCATCACATACAAGGGGGCTTCATAAGATTAAGTTCTGATCTCTCATCTGAAAACATGGAGGCAAGAAGGCAGTGGTATGACATAGTCAAGGTACTGAAATAAAAGAATTTCCAACCAAGAATACTCTCTCCAGCAAAGCTTGCATTCAAAAGTGATGGGGAGTTCATAATATTCACAGATAAACAGAAACTAAAAGAGTATGCCAACAGGAAACCTGCCCTTCAAGAAATTCTGATGGTAATTCTACAGAAGGAAAGAAAAAATACAGGAGAGACAGAGTTAGAGGAGAGTGTAAGAACAACTAAAATAACCAAAAGAGATGAAAAAAATCAAACAACATATGACAAACAAAAATCCAAAGAAAATATTGCTGATAAAAGTATTCCTTGACAGTAATAACACTGAATGTCAATGGATTAAACTCACCTGTTAAGAGACACAGATGGAAAGATTGGATAAAGAAATATGACCCACCTATATACTGTCTACAAGAAGCACATCTTAGACCCAGAGATTCAAGGCGATTGAAAGTGAATGGCTGGGAAACAATCTACAGGCAAACAATAACCAAAAAAAGGGCAAAAAGAGCTATATTAATATTAGATAAAATAGACTTTAAATGCAAAACTATGTTGAGAGACAAAGATGGGCACTACATATAACTGAAAGGGATAATCTTTTAAGAAGAAACAACAATCATAAATATTTATACCCCTAACAAGATTGCCTCCACATATGTGAGGCAAACACTGCAAAAATTAAGGGAAGGAATAGATGCGTCAACAATTATAATGGGGGACTTTAACACACCACTGTCACCATTGGACAGAACATCTCAAAAGAGAATCAATAAAGAAACAAAGACTTTGAACAATATGTAAGAGGATCAGGACCTAATAGGCGTATACAGAACATTACACCCAAATACAGCAGGATGTACATTCTTCTCATGTGCACATGGATCATTCTCCAAGATAGACCACATGCTAGACCCCAAAGAAAGTCTCAATGAATTCAGAAATATTGAAATCATACAAAACAATTTCTCTGACCACATGGGAAGGAAACTGGAAATCTGCAAGGGCTAGAGACCCAGATTTGGCACCAAGATATGGAAGTTAAACAACACACTCTTAGAAAAACAGTGGGTCAAGGAAGAAATCTCAACAGAAATCAATAACTAAACTTGAAACTAATGAAAATGATAACACAACATATTAAAACATATGGGATGTAGCAAAACCTGTACTGCAAGGGAAATTCATAGCCATAAATTCATACAACAAAAAAGAAGAGCTAAAATTGAAGAATTAACTGCACAATTGGAGGGATTAGTAAAAAACAACAACAAACTAACCCCAAAGGAAGAAGAAAGAAAGAACAAAGACCAGAGCAGAACTAAATAAAATTGAAAATAAGAAAGTGCTTGAAAAAATAAACAAAACAAAGAGCTGGTTCTTTGAGAAGATCCATAAAATTGACAAACCCTTGGCTAAACTAACAACGAAAAAAAGAAAGAAGATGCAAATACACAAAATAAGAAATGAGAAAGAGGATATCACCACTGACCCTGCTGAAATAAAGACTATCATAAGAGGATACTTTGAAAAGCTATATTAAAACAAGAAAGACAATTTAGAGGAAATGGACAAATTCCTAGAAACACATAAGCAGCCCATATTGATGAAAGAAGAAATCAATGATCTCAACAAACCAATCACAAGTAAAGAGATAGAAACAGTCATTTAAAACCTCCCAACTAAGACTAGCCCTGAGCTAGATGGTTTCACAGGTGAATTCTATCAAACATCCTGCAAAGTAATAACACCAATCTTGCTTAAACTTATCCAAAAAATCGGAAAAGAAGGAGCATTGCCTACTCATTTTATGATGCCAACACTACCCTAATACCAAAGCCAAAGCCATCACAAGACAGGAAAATTACAAACCAATTTCTCTAATAAGCATGCAAAAATCCTCACCAAAATATTGGTTAATCATATTCAACAACACATTAAATGAATTATACACCATGACCAAGTGGGTTTCATTCCTGGCTTACAAGGATGGTTCAACGTAAGAAAAACAATTAATGTTATACACCACATAAGAGATTGAAGGAAGAAAAACACATGATCATATCTATAGATGTAGAAAAAGCATTTGATAAAATACAACACACTTTCTTGATAAAAACACTGCAAAAAATAGGAATAGAAGGAAACTTTCTGAACATGATATAGGGTATATATGAAAAACCCACAGTTAATATCATTTACAATGGTGAAATTCTAAAATTTTTCCTTCTATGATCAGGAACAAGGCAAGGATGCCCACTATCAGCCCTTCTATTTAACATTGTGTTTTCTCGAGCACTTAGGTAAGAACCAAATATAAAAGGGATCTAAATAGGAAAGGAGAAGTCAAAATTTCACTATTTGCAGATGACATGATCTTATACATAGAAAGCCCTGAGAAATCTACCAAAAACTTCTAGAACTTATAAATGAGTTCAGAAAAGTGACAGGTTATAAGACCAATGCACAAAAATCAATGGCATTTCTGTACAGTGATGATAAGCAATCTGAGGAGGAAATCAAGAAACAAATACTATTTACAATAGTAAATTTAAAAATCAAATTCCCAGGAATAACTTTAACTAAAGAGATAAAAGACTTATACACAGAATACTACACAACACTGTTCAAGGAAATCAAAGAAGACCTAAAGAAAATGAAGAATATTCCCTGCTCATGAACAGGAAGATTAAATATTATTAAGATGTCTATCCTACCAAAACTGACCAACAGATTCAATGCAACTCCAATAAAAATCAACACAGCCTTTTTAAATGAACTAGAAAAACTATGAAATTTATATGGAAAGGAAAGAGGTCCTGAATAGCCAAAGACATATTGAAAAAGAAAAATGAAACTGGAGGAATCACACTGCCTGTCTCAAAACATATTACAAAGCTACAGTAGTGAAAACAGCATGGTATTGGCACAAGGATAGACACACTGACCAAAGGAACTGAATTGAGAGTTCTGATATAGATCCTCATATAAACAATCATTGGATATTCAACAAGGCCATCAAACCCACTCAACTGGGAGAGAATGACCTCTCCAACAAATGGTGCCTAGAAAGTTCAATATCCATATGCAAAAGAAGGAAAGAAGATTACCATCTCACACCCTATACAAAAACCAACTCAAGATGGATCAAAGACCTAAATATAAGAGCCAAGACCATAAAGATCTTAGAAAATAAGGGAAGCATCTACAGGACCTTGTAATTGGAAATGGCTTCATGAATTTCACACTCAAAGCACAAGTAGCAAAAGAACAAATGGATAAATGGGACTTCCTCAAAGTTAATGCATTTTGCACCTCAAAGGAATTTGTCAAGAAAATGAAAAGAAAACCTACCCAATGGGAGAATATATTTATTAACCCTATATCTGATAGGAGACTTATATCCTGCATATATAAAGAACTCCTATATCTCAAAAATAAAAAGACAAGCAACCCATTTGAAAAATGGACAAAAGACCTGGACAGATACTTCTCCAAAGAAGAAATACAAATGGCTAAAAAGCACATGAAAAAAATGCTCAAAATCACTAACTATTAGGGAAATGCAAATCAAAACTACAATGAGTTACCATTTTACTCCCATAAGACTGGGAGCTATCAAAAAAACAGAATACTACAAGTGCTGGAGAGGATGTGCAGGAATGGGAACACTCATCCACTGCTGGTGGGAATGCAGAAGGATCCAGCCATTCTGGAGGACAGTTTGGCCATTTCTCAAAAAGTTAGCTATAGATTTGCCATATGATCCAGTAATCCCACTGCTAGGTAAATACCCATAGGAACTGAAAACAAGGACAGAAACAGATATAGGCACTCCCATGTTCATAGCAGCATTATTCCCTATTGCCAAAATTTGGAATCAACCCAAATGCATGTATGGATGAATTAATAAATAAAATGTGGTATATACATACAATGGAATACTACTCAGCTATAAGAAAGAACACACTACAAACACACGTGATAACATGGATGAATCTTGAGGACCTTATGTTGAGTGAAGCAAGCCAGGCTTTGCAGGACAGATACTACATGACTTCTCTGAAATGAAACAAGCAAACCAAGCTGTCTCAGAGTACTAGAGACTGAAAGATAGGCTTAAAGGAATTGGGGGGGGGAGGGAAAGGAAGTTTGCGAGCTGATACTTACATGGGTGAAGCCTATGATAAGCTATAGGTAAGTATTTGTATGGGAAAGAGATAAGATGGGGGCATAGTGATGCCATTGGGTGGAAATTTGAGAACTTGAGGTAGGCTAGGGTTGGGAGGATAGGTCAGATGGCCCAAGGAACTGGGGGGAAGACCAGGGGGGGACAGTTGAATATGAGAGAATCTCAGGTTGAAACTATAAGATTGAGAAAACTCTTTAGAAAATATAATAAGGATTACATGTTTAAGGTGCTTAAGGGGGCATCTGGTGCAGGGGCCAGCTGCTAGGGAGTGTGTGAGTGCTCAGTTTGTCATGGTGTGTTAAATCATTGGGTGGAGACCTTACAATGAGTATGAAGGTGTACCAACATCCTGGAGAGACCTGATGTTCTCAAACAGAGAGAATTGTGTCCCTTGAGAGAATCGGTGGTTCCCAATGGGTTAGGTAGGGTAGTCTAGTATGTGAAACCCTCAGCATTGCTGCAAGTATCTGTAAATCTGGTCCCCCAAGTAATGAAGATTGATTGTCACTGTGGGCCCCGAGGGGAGGAGGAGAGGGGTAAAGAATAGATGGAAGCATTGTAACTAAGGGGCAGTGGAAGTGCTCCACAAGATCATGTGATGATGGATATAGGACATATTAACATACACCAAAAATGTATAAACTAAAATGTAAATCATAATGTAAAATATAAGGAAATGAAAAATTTAGAAATTTGTACAGTCTAAAACATAAACCACAGTGTAAACCAAAATGGAACCATGTTTGAAAGCTGTGTTTCAAAATCTCTGCTTCAGCTGCAGCAAATGTAAACATGAACATGTAAAAAGATCACTGCCGGAGAAGAGGGAAAGGGTTTGATATTGGATATATGGAAGTCCCCTATATTGTATATGTGAATTACTGTAATTTAAAACTCTTTTGAAGACAAAATTAAAAATTAGAAAAAAACATTTTTTTAAAGAATGGATGTAGACACTGAGAAAGAAATGAAAGAAAGTGCCTTGCCACTGTACATACAGGGAACACCTATTACAGTGAAGAAAGGCAAAATGTTAAAAACAAACCTTTAAAATATTGTTCATTTTTATTAATACACCAATTTATTTTTACTTTATCTTAGTGTTTCTAAATTAGTTTGTATACTTCTAATCTTTAAACCCATCACTATATTTCATTTTTCTATTAATTGAATTTGGCAATATATAGTCTTCATTGTTGAAGAAGTTTTGGACCACAGAGAGGTTCAACTGCAGCAGGGAAGAAACACTGGTGTGAGGTGTTATTGATGGGGGGCACATGGTTGGGAGGGAGTTCTCCAGGGCATGTATATAGGGGACATAAAACTGTTTGGACATATGTTAGATATTTTCAGAGTAGCTACAGTTACAAATGACAACTGAGGGAGTGCTGAGTTCCTAGCCAGAGGAGCTCTATCACATTCCTCAATGGAACAACTGCAAACCCTCAAGTGCAATGGCAAAGACCAACAAAGGATTTTCCAACAATGAGCTCTTGATCCTGGTGACTATGCTCACGAGACAGTGTGCCTGAAATATGAACTATGCCTAAAGCTGTAGGGTGCCTAAGAGTTACCTCCTGAGAGCCTCCATATTGATCAAATGTGGCCCCTCTCTAAGCCAAACTCAGCAAGTAAATGCATTACATTCCCCACAGTGTGGGACATGACTTCCAGAGATAAGCCTCCCTGACACTGGGGGATTACTACCGAGCACCAGCTGGTGATGTAACTAGAAAAAGACCTTGAATAAAAGGGTCAATACAGACCAGCAGAATATCTTAGCCTACATGTAGGATCATGTTTTAAAAACTGCTTTTTGACTTTGAATAAAGAGGAAATGGCAAAGACAAATGAGTTTATATGGCTAAGATTCTTCAAAAAAGATTCAGGAGATCATTAGAGGAGTCATGCTTATGCACTCCTCAGGAGGACCCCAGAAACAGCCAACGTGGATACAACCCCAGGTACTGGTTCTCCTAAGGCTATGGAGACCCACAGGGATATGGTCATAGCAGATAGCTCTGGAATTCAGTACCATGTCAGTGGGCCCTACTTTGGAATTTGTGTCCTTGAGTGTGATGGAGCTGGACTCAGATGTGACCTTTCTACACGTCTCCTCTGTCACTTTTACTGAACCTTTGGTTGGTGCTAGGGTTGGTGTATACTCAGGAGACTTGAATCTCTGGAGACTGTCCATGTTCCATCTGGGCCCTGAGCCTCAGTAGAGTTGCAACTCCTACTCTCTGGTTCATTGGACTTACACAGGTCAGCTAACAGGGAGGTGAAGATGGTCAACCACCATACCAGGGAACTGAGAGTGCCTACAACTGCAAGCAGGAGAATTGCATCCATCATTCATGTGTAATCTAAACCCCCTCTCAATATAGAGGTGGAGGGGACATCACCATCCCAGGCCAAAGAATGGAGAAATAAAATATGGATTAGAGTGGACTTAACTGATATTCTACTATAAAACTATTGTGACTACTAATGGAAGAAATTGTATCATTGATGGGGAGAAAGTGACCACAGTAGTTGCTGAGGGCAGGGAGAGGGAAGAAGAGATGTGATGAGGGGGCATTTTGGGGACTTGGAATTGTCCTAAATGATACAGGGTCAGATGCTGGACATTATATATCCTACCAGAGTGTGAAGTAGGGGGTAAATTATTATCCACATGGTGCAGCAGTGCTCCAAAATGTGTTCACTGAGTGCGATGAGTGTGCCACAATGATGGAGTAGTTTGTTGATGTGGAAGGAGTGTGGTAGGGGATGGGAGGTATATGGGAACCTCTTATGTATTTTATAATGTAACCTTTTTTGTGATGGATGTATCTTTAAAAATACAATTTACAAAATGATGGGGGTGGGGTGTGGGTTAATGGGAACCTCATGGTTTTTAATGTAACGTTCCATGTGATCTATTAACTTTAATTTTTTTTAAGTATTATTTTTTAAAAATGGAGACATTCTCTGAGTGCCCGTGAGGGGACCCCTAACAAGATTGACTTCCCCCCACACAGCCTGATGGTTGGCCCCTCCTCCTTTCTTCCCTCCATCTCACCCTTACACCAGGGAGATCCTCTGAACCCTCTTGTCATCTGCTTCCGTAACCCTGTCAGAAAGGAGGGGGCAGGGGTAAAAGATGAAGCAGAGGGAGGATGCCACACTTCTCTTCAACCAGGGCTCAGGATGTGCTGCTGGCCTCCTGGTCCATCCTCACCCTGAACATCTTCCTAGCTAGTCTCTTAGGGTTGCATCTGCAGACCATCATGGGAGGGGCAAGTTATTTCAGTGTGCCCTGCATTTTCAATCTCTCCATGTCCATCAGACAGAGCATCTGCCTGGCTTGGGTTGGCCTCAAGTCCCAAGTAACATTTGGGCACAGAGTGAGTGGTGGCAGAGGACTGGGTGTATCAAAACTGACTGCTTCTGTGAGCAGGACACTTTGGCATGGAAGGACTGTTAGAAAAGGTGACATGTTCATGTGCTCCATGAAACCCAACACTCACACCTGACAGCCTTGTCTGTAATTCTGGGGAGATATGGGACTGGTCTGGACCTGTCCTAAGAAAAGACCTGGGGTGCTATCAGAGTAGGCCATTGCAGAGGTGATGTGGAGTGGCTGGTTGGGGCTGAGGTTCTTCCCACCCACAATGGACTGAACACCTGCTCCCAGTCTAACACAACAAATAGTCAGGAACCCCAGCAGATGGGATCAGCACAGACTCCCAGAGGGGTGGGAAAGGAAACTAGGGCAATGAACCCAAACCTGCCAGGGACAGATCCCAGGCCTACAGTTCTGTCTCACCTCTCACTGACCCTTGATCTTTGGCAAACCTCTTTTCCTATCTGTAATATTTCTTTGAGTCTCCATTTAGGAGACTTGATGCAGTCAGTGCCTGGATTATTGGGGGCAAGCAGGGGGCCCAAGATGCACTCAAATATTTGCAAACTTGCTACTAAAGGCTATCTATCCCATTCCCCAAATATTTGAGAAGTGACTACCATGGGCTGATGCTATTTGCAGCACTGAGCCAAATTTTGGGAACCTAGCAGATAGAAGTTCTGCCCACCTCGGATATACAGTCTAGTCATGGTATCCAAAAGTAGCACTAGATACCATCAGCAGGAGGTACCTGCAGTGAGATGTGACACCATCAGAGGCTCCTCATGACATGGACATACCTTCCCTCACTGGGACCAGCAAGGTGCATACCATCCCCCATCCAAGAAAGTGAGGGCCTATGGGTTAGGAGAGAGGGTCTCCCCTTAGCACAGAGGAAGATAGGAATGAGTAGGTTCAGATAGGGAGGGGCTGGGCATAGCTCCAGGCTCAGCACAACCTATGATGTCCACTGGAGGGCAGGGCTGAAGTCAAAGTAAGTTGTGTCTGGAATGCTGGAGTGCTGGATACAGAGGGGACTCTGGGGCTCAGAATCAGTCCATGAGAGAACCAGTCCTTAGCACAGTCCCATCTCTGTTCCACTTCCCCCCACTACCACTCCATAAGCCACAGATCTGAATAAGAGCTGTACTGATCAACCTGCAACAGACCAACCTTGGACCTCAGTCAAGCGTGCTCCATAAATGGGGGTTACAGTACTGTACATCTGGTCTTTGGGAGCACACTGGCAGTGAGAAGAAGAGACCCACACATGGCATGCCGAGAATGAGGCAGCACCTTGGGGTACATGCTATGGATTGAGGGTTCATGAGGTTTCAGTATAGGCTGAAGCAGGATGGCAGACTCATTTTGCTCATGGGTCAGGTATTTATGAAGCTCCTAGTATGTGCTAGTGCCTAGACATCATCATCAAAACAACCCATCTCTTCTTTCATGAAGTTCCAATAGGAGGAGGCAGGGGGATGATATAGAAATAATAGACTTTGCTGAAGATAGGAAGAGTTCATCAGACCACAGGTAAAGAAAATCTTACAATTGAGGCTCTTTCAAGCTTCCTACTTGAGTCCCAGTCAGCCAGTGCTAACAGGCCAAGTGGGGTTGGGGAAGGGAAATGCTGTCTTCTGGACTGGCAAGTACAGACACGGGAATCTAGCCTCCAAGGGGTTACCATTTTATGGCCTTATGAAATGCAAGCCATTCCTCTCATGTGCAACCTGTCCATCTACCCCAGCACCATTTCATCCTTCCTGGGCACCTGGCTGGCCTAGACCTCAGTGTATTTCTTGCAGCCTTCAGACCTTCCCTGTCCCAAGCAGCCGATAGCCTATATGTAGCTCACCATACCTGTCTTGCTACTGCACCACCATGCCCTCCTTTTATCCTGCTCAGCTGGACCTGGATTCCCCTGAGTCAGAAACAGAGAATAAGGTGGACTGGGACTGGGTTCCTATGTGCATGTGGGGATGGGGATGGACGTGGCTCACACAATGAGGAACCTCCAGAGATGACCTTTGTCCAGGAGCAAAGCTCATTCTCAGACAACTCAACAGGGCTATTGCAGTCTGTGGAAATATCTGGAGTTGAGTGAGGTTATTGGGCCAGGACAAAACTTGACCAGTAGTCAGTTCTGTGCCTTTCCATCAACCTTTCCACCCTGGGCAGAACTGGCCACCATAGCACCAGCACAGTGCAAAGGAAGACACTGGGGTAGGCCTTCTCCCCATGGGCTTGGTGGGGGTAGACATGGATCCACTAAGCTTATTCAGTTCTGGGTTGTTTAGGCTGTCCCCATGATCATCCTTGTAACCCCCAACATGCAGTGCAACTCTCCACCAGAAAGCTTCCTGTTCTGTTCATAACAGGCTCCCCAGGATGCTGCCTCTACCCCAATGCCAGTGTAACTGAGACAGTCTTTACCTGGAAAAAGGACATGTGTTTGCACATCTTAGAGCCCCCTCTTTTGTCGGCCTGCATTGCTTATCTCTTTTTTAATATAATTTTAAAGTTTTTAAAAAGATACTTAGATTACATAAATGTTACGTAAAAAATACTGCAAATTCCAATATGTCCTGCTCCCTACTCACACACACAATTTTCCACACTAACAACATCCTTCATTAGTGTGGCGCTTTTGTTACAATTGATGAACACATTTGGAGCATTGCCACTAAACATGGATTATGGTTTACATTGTAGTTTACATTCTTTCTTGCACAGTTTTTAAATTATAAGATATACAATGACCTGTACCTGTCATTGCAATGTCAGGATGATCCCCAAGTTCCCAAAATGCCCCCACATTTCACCTATGTTTCCTTGTCCCTCCCTCCAGAACCTCTGCCTCTGCATCCATGACAAAATTCTTCCATTGCTAGAATCACAATAAGTCTATAGTAGAACATCTGTAAGCCCACTCTAGTCCATCTTTCATTCCCCAATCCTGAGGATTCTGGGATGGTGATGCCCACTCCACCTCCAATTGAGAGGGGGTTTAGATCCCATGGCACAGATGGATGAAACTACCTTGTTTGCAGTTGCAGCCTCTCTCTGTTCCTCGGGATGATTCTGGTCCATCATCAGCTCCTTGGTATTAGTTGTCCTGGGTGAGTCCAATGAACTGGAGAATAAGTGTTGCAACTCTGTTGAGATTCAAGGCCCAACTGGCATATGACAGCCCAAAGATTTAAGTCTGTTCATACACCTATCAACTCTTTACTAACTACAGGTTTAAATAGAAGAGGTAGAAACACCATGAGTAGAAAAACTACAACTGAGTCCATCTTGTCACACTGGTGAACATAAATTTCAAAGTAGGGCCAACTGGCAGGATGCCAAACTCCTGAGCTGTCTGCCCTGCCTATAGTTTCTGGGCATTTCCAGAGCCCTCAGGAGCCCCACTATTTGAGGCAAAATTTACTTTGGCAGTCAATGCAATCCTGTTGAGACCTGCTTAAGCATAACTTCTGGAATGACATCCTACTTCACTTTGAAGTCTCTTAGCCAATAAGTTAATTTTCCTCCTTTTGGTCGAGGTCTTTGTTCAGTTGCATTGCTAATTGGTGCTTGGTAATAATCCCTCAGTACCAGGAAAGCTAATCCCTGGAAATCATGTCCCAGATTGGGGGGGAGGTAATGCATTTATATGCTGAGTTTGACTTAGAGAGAGGCCACATTTGCTTAACAAGGAGTTTCTCAGGAGGGAACTCTTAGGCACCTTAGAATACTAGACTAAGTTTCAATTTCAAAAGTAAAGGCTCATAAGTACAGTCATCAATATCAAGGGTTCATCAATGGTCCATCCTCCTTCACTAGTCACTTCCCCTGAACTCAGGGGATTCTTGCTGTCCCACTAGAGAATATGGCAGAATTGCCCATAATGGGAATTTGATATTCTTTCAGTTATTGTGTGAATCTCCACCCACAGTAACAATGTCCCATGAAAAATTGAACACATCAATATGCCTTTTAAGTATGCCCCAGGTGAACCTCCTCCCATGCATCACCCATCACTGAAATCCTGCACCAATCATCCTCCCCTGCCACAGTTGTAAACCTTTTGTGATCCAAAACTTCTTCAGAAATAAGGCCAACAAATTAACCAAATACAATTAATAAGAAAAAGAAATGATAGTTTTTAAAATAACAAATAAAATACAAAAGTTTCAAAAAAGAATAATAAAGAGTAATGGAAAATATAAAATTTTAAAAATTGAAATTGTCTTTCATCACTGTAAGATGTGTTGTCTTGTATGTACAGTGAAATTTTTTTCATTTATTCCCCCAATGTCCTTTTTTCTTCATTTTGTCTTTAAAGAAGATTTAGATTACAGAAAAGTCACCTATAGAACATAGGGGATTCCCATATATGCACCATCTTCTCCCTTTTCTTCTTTCCCTTAATAATATTTTATACATGGATGGTACACTTTTTACACTTGATGTACAAATATTGAAAAAATATTCGTAACCATGCTCAATGATTTACATTGTAGTTTACATTTCAGACTATACACTTTTATAAATTTTGAGGAAATTTAACATGTCCTATATCCATCATGTACATACCTAGATTTGTTTATCCATTCATCTTTTGACGGACATTTAGGTTGTTTCCAACTTTTGGCAACTGTGAATAATGCTGCTATGAACATTGATGTGCATGTAGCTGTTCAGGTTCCTGCTTTCAATTTTTCTGAGTATATACCCAGCAGTGGGATTACTGGATCATATGGCAGTTCTTTAGTTCATTGCTCTTCTCTTAACAAATCCACCTATGTTGGATTTGTCTTCAAGACTGTGCCCAGAGAACAATTCCTTGGAGTCATCTACAAAACTCAAACTTTGGGATCAGCTTGACCTAGACTCTCCACATTAGTTAATGGGAACCACTTGACTCTAATTCTAATTATAATGGGAAGTCATTGGAAGGTTTCATGCCAGAGAGTGGTCATACCTGACTTTCATTTAATTTCAGCCTCTTCATGTTGCGGAATAAGAAATGAGACCAAGAAGAAAATTGTCTTTTACAAAATCACTGAGCCAGCACCCAGCCCTGTTGTGTGTGGGATTTTATGCTGTGAATCACTGCCTCTTATAATTCCTCCATCTATGAGTTTCTTTTACCTATGGAGACAGCAGCCCATGAATTTTACAGCTATTATTTCATATATACTGGATGACCCAGGAGTAAGAAGCTAGAATGCTCCCCTTTGTGTAGGTGGGGAGACTGTGGAGGTGCTGAGAGGTAAAATAACAAGACCAGGGTCAAATAACTGACAAGAAGTAGTAGCCAGGTTTGAATATATCTTTATCTCATCAGGCCAGGAGTCCTGTCTTTATCCAACCCTTCTCAGGTAGCTGTTGGGAGGGATATGTTTATGAAATCCTGTCAAGTTTGTAGGATAACATGATTGAGAATGAGTAGGCAGCAGTCCTGAGAGGACTTCATGGAGATCTTATCTTTTGAGTGCTGTCAAGTCAGGGTGGGGACCTCCTCACCTCATTGAAGGTGACATCACTACCTTGGAGATAGAGCACAACAGAATCTGAACCCTGGTTACAAGGCACTAAGATTCCACAGAGAGCACCCTACCCAGCTCATTTAGCCTGAGATGCTTGAAAGAACAAGATGTTTTCCTATTGTATTCCTAGGTCCAGAAATACTGGCCTCAAGAATATTTGGAATAAGACCTTTTGCATCAATGTAGATGTTGGCTTAGTCCTCAGCCAGGAAGCCATTGATCGGGAGATTTCCAAAGGTAACAGTGTGGCCCAGGGTCATCCAATTCAAGTCATGCCACCAATTTCATCCTACATGGGCAGCCCCAATCCTCCTTTCTTTCAATGTGCAGAAGGGATGAGAAACAGAACCATCTTGGGCAGGAACAGTTTTCCAGGGTATGGAAACATGGTGGGCCCTTTGGGTTCACATGTCTGTTCATGAGTAAATGGTGGGAGGCAAGTGGTGGTGGAGTAGGTAATGGTCACTATTAATTAAAGACCTGGGGCCCATTCCAAGTGGGGTGGTGGTGCATTTAGACTCCCTTCTGTGCCCAATCTGGGTCACAAAGTTAGTATGGGATGCTCATCCTGTGTCAATTGCTGGCAGCCTCTTGAAACCTCCTACCTGGTTACTAGGCACTGTCTTTACAGAGTTCCACACAGAAGTTTGGCAAGGAGCAGTTCAAGGTTCCCTGCCAGTGCTTCATCTGGGTGAGAGCATGTGGGATATCATGTCCTCACAAGTTTTCTGAGACAAACAGGGAAGGCCAGATGGCCCATATCCTAACTGGCACCTTCCTATGGAGCCCTCTCATGGATTTTCCATCTGTGTGACCCACAGTCCCATTCCCCAAAAACTTCTGAGCCGCCATCCCTCACCCATCTACCACCATGGGAAGCCCAGTTCATGGCCAGGCAGAAAATACCTTGTAATAGTCAGCCAAAGGGGTGCTGATGCAAATATCAGAAATCTGTTGGTGTTTATATTACATACATATGGTTTTATATATTATATTATGTTATGTTATGTTACGTTACGTTATGTTACATTATGTTATTATATTTTACATATTATATTATATAATAGAGGATATTTATTTGGGGTAGAAGCTTACAGTTACCAAGCCATAAAACATTAAGATACTTCCCTCAACCAGAGTCAGTTGCCACATGTTGATGCAAGATGTCCTCAAGGGTCCAGTCTTCTTCCTCTTAAGGCTCTGTGGTTACAGCTTCTTCCAATATCATGGGTAGACTGGGATGTCTCATCTCTCTCCTGGGGCTCATTTCTCTCTGAGCTCAGTTGTTCTGTTCTCTCCACAATGTCAGCTGTAAACTATCAGGTTCCATAAGCTTTGTCTCTCTCTCTGGTGCTTGATTCTCTCAGGGCTCAGCTGCTCTGTGCTCTTTCATGTGTTTACTTCCTGGAATCTGACTCAAAACTCTGACTTTCTTCTCTGCCATATAGTTTGCTCTGTGACTCCCTGCCTCCTAGGGGACTCAATGTCCTACTGACATGGCCCAAGTAAAGCCCTAACCATAATCTAATCATGCCTAGAGGAACAGAACAGTTTACAAACATAATCCAATATCTATTTTTGGAACTCATAAACAATGCCAAACTGGTACATCACTGTTAACACATTTGTAGAAGCATCTGAAAAGAGATGCCAATATTGTTTTAAATGCCACTGAAGCCAAGATTACCTTTGCATTTTGTTGTTTTTTAAAAATTTTCACTCCCTGAACCCAGGTGTTCCCTGAAGCAAGCAACACCTTCTCTAAGCTATACAGCCCTTCATGTCTCAATGGTGTTTTTGACTCTTAAGGAAATGGGCTAATTTTATGACTCAAATACACTCACTTCATTACATGTGCATGTGCAAAATGTACACTCACATAACATATTCCTTTGAGTTTTCCAGTCCAGTAATAGTGGCCTCATTGAGCTGAATAATATTCCAGAAGGGAGGCTGCATATAGCAGTGGTTCAGCCTCACCCTGCTCTCAGATCTTGAAGGGATTCCTTCCTGGAACCATTTCCTCAGAGCTGCAGTGAACCTCTTACATGCATCCTAATTATCTCTTCCCCTCCCTGCCTGCCAGAATTGACTTTCCAGGAATGTGATGGATGGTTCATATACCTACATAGGGAAATTTGACCACTTTTAGCCAGTTCCCTACATCCCACCAGGCCTGGCTGTTAGTATTTTCTTTCATTCTTGGCAATCTGGTGTCAGGGGAAAATGGCACCACTTGGGTGCTTTGTATTGCAATTGTCCCATGAGAGGTGGAGCCTTACCAATCAGCACTTCTTCAAGGCTTCTGTTCAGAGCTATGCCATGTAGGGGTCATTCTCCCACCTGGAGACTTCTGGCAACTGCCCATTTCCTGGAGCAGGGATCACCAGGGCTGCAAATTCTCAGAAGTCCCTTTAATTGAAATGAGTATTAAATCAATGTGTTGCTTGGAAACTAAAGTTGTTCTCATAATTTCAGATTTCTCCTTACACTGCATCCAAAGTGGGGAAAATGAGATGTAAGCAGACCCTTTCCTTCCATGTTTGGAGCAGACCATGCCTCCCATGAGGGAATATCACATGGCCCTAATGTGAATGGCTCTGAGTTTTGACTTGTGTGACCTGAGCAGCCACTTGAGGATTCCTTAGCTCAGGAATTTGGTGATTAGTGAGGATTCATGGGGACCATGGTCTTTCCAGGCAGTTAAACAGGGAGGTCCTACTGCTCATCAGCTCAAGAATAACAGGAAAGGTCTAATAATATAATTATTCTCACATGTCAATTCTACTTTTGAGACCAGGAATTTGTTCTACAGGCACTCCTGCCCCATTTCTTGCCCCAAGGTACAGAGGGCTTGGGGTAAGACATTTGCACCACCCTAAGTTTTTAGGATTCATGGGACAAATGCTGACCATGTGCTCCTGCTCTTCCCCTACCCAGTGTGGAAACAAGTTAGCAGAAAAGAGGGCCCAGAACAGTCATGTGCTCACTGATACAGTGGGTACTGGGAGAAGCTTGTGAAGCCCCTGGTGCCTACCATTATGGAGGGTGACCTAGCCTACCTAAACATCTTCCTCACAAATTACTGGGCCTTCACCTTCATCAAAGAGGTCCTGGAACAGCTGCTTATAAGGTGAGTGCCTGCCCTTTCTACACAGTGTGGCTCTGGACCCCATCAGCTGATGTTTCTGGGGGACATCACTGCAGCCTGTAGCCTCAGTTTGCTCCTCTGAAAAGGCAGGTGGTGGCAACAACAACTTCCTGGGGTCGTCATCAAGACTAAAATGAGTTGAGCCATTAAAGATGCTCCCTTGTGCCTGTTCCATGGAAAGGGTGTTTGACAGGTTGGGCTTGTCCAAATGCAGTAATTTCCTTCCACTTGAAGAAGTTCTGCCTCAAAGTGACCTTTGGAAACCTAAATTCCCATGGAAAGGAAGTTTGTGATTCCAACTATATTGATCTCTAACATGAAATAGCCAGAGATAGGATCACTGGCAGCTGGCAGAGGAGCCAAGGACCCAATTACTTTTCAGGGATGGTGCACCTCAGTTCTCTTTCATTCTACAAATATCTAGGGAGTGTCTCGTATGTGCAGACACTTTCTAAGGCCCTTAGCTGACTTCACTCAACAAAACTAGTAAAGACCCTACACATCTGGGCTTCCCTTTTAGTTGGATAGTCAGGTAACAACACTAGACAATAGCAACAAAAGATGCACCCAGGTATTTATAGGTGACACCCTCATGTCTCCTCCAGATATGGAGATGACAGCACTTTTGGTGATAGTGAAACAGGCTAGTAACATAGGGAAGTAATAGATGGATCTGGAACCTGACAGTCCACATGGACATTGGTAACCCACAGGGTGGCTGCTGGAGGACCCCCACCCCTGAGATTCTGCTCTGCAGAACACAGACTCCTTTCTAAGAACAAGGAAAAGCCTGGATGTTCCCTAGAAACTTTATTATTGGGTCTTCACTAAGAGATTGATAGGTGTGGTAATCAATCAAAGCAGCAAACAGCTGGAAGCTCCCCCCCCCCCCCGCCATTAGCAAAGGGGTGGAATAATTAACAGTTTAAAAGCCAGGCACAAACTGGAGTGCAGGTGCTTGTGCGCTCACTCACGCGCTTGCTCTTTTGTCCTGCTCTTTTGCCTGTGGACCTGTGCTGCCCTCTAAGCACCACTGTCACAGTTTTTTCCTCTGTCATGTGGCAATGCAAGTAAACCTGGGAATTTATAATCTATAATGGGGAATTGTAGCTTGTAAATCAGCCCTCTTTATCCCTTTTCATCCCCTTCCTCTCTACCTGGGACCCCTGCTCTGTTATTTTCTCCCATTTCTCTTACCTCCCTACCTGAATAAATTACTGGTCTAACTCACCCAGTGTGCTTTTGAATTCATTTCTGCAGCATAGCCAATAACCTAGATAAAATCCCTTAACAATAGGGCTGAAGAATGCCAAAAATGTCTGAAAAAGTGAGTGAGCTCTGATTGAATAGTGAGGACCTCTTTCTTCCCAGGTAGAATGTGGAAGTGTGGGGATGGCATGAGAAATGGAGCAGAACCCTGGCTGCCATGAACAGAGGCCAGGGGAGAATTCCTGTAGTAAGACAGGATGCAAAGAGCATTGTGGAAGGTTTCTAGTGCACAGGGTGTAGAGGGCTCCCTGGAGGCTCTGAGTCTACCTAATTTCCACCCCATATCTGCTTGCCACTCCAGCCCACCACACACCAGGGACCCAGATCTGAAGGTGTGGTGAGATAGCAGATCTGTTTCAATACTCAGTCCTGTGAACCTAGCTATTAGAGGATTGGTGCACTGGGTCCATACCCTTTGGGAGGCCAGTGCCAGGGGCAAGAAGAGCCCCAAACTTGGATTGCAGAGGAAAAGGTATTACCTCAGTGCATGATAACAGATTGTTGGGTCACAAGGCCCAGGGCAGGCTGTGGCAAGAAGACAGTCTCTTGTCCTTCATGGGTTAGATTTTTATGAAGCTAAATATGTGTGCCAGAGTTGTTCAATTAGCAGAGCAGACAAAATACTTCCTGTCCAGAGTATGGGGGCTCAAGGAAGACAGAGAACTATGACAAGAGGGTAATAATCAGAGGGCAGTGTGGGCAATGGCCATTCTTCTTGCTGTGCTCTTTGTCCACCCCTAGCACCATCTCCTGCATCCTGTGCACCAGGCTGGATGAGTACCCAGAGGATTTCTTACAGCCACCAGACTTTCCATGCCTCAAGCAGCTGGTGGCCTTTGCAACCATCAGACTGCCTGGGTCTCCCTGGAACACCACACTTAAGTTCTCCTTTCTCAGCTCAAAGCCAAGGAGCTCAGTGAGACAGAGAAGGAGAGTGAGGAATCCTGGGCTGAGTACACATTAGCCTGTAGGCAAGGGGATGGGCTTATACCACACAAGGAGGAACCTCCAGAGGATGCCTTTGTTCCCAGCATAAAGAGTAATTCAGACCACTTACCTGGGGGCTTGAAATCTGGGAAACATCTTGGGGATGGAAATTTGGGTGAGGCCACAGGTACAGAAAATGCAATCATTACTATATTTGGGAAGACCCATAGAAAGTAAGTCCTGTTGTTACATCTTCTTCCTTTTCCTCTTAGTATGACCCAGGGTTACAAACCACTTCAGTGCCACCTCCAGAGCCATTTCCATCCCTGGCACCAGATGTCATGCCTACTCTAGAGCTGCAGGGACCTCTGGCACCACCTCCAGTGCTACTTCTGAGGGTGTATTATTGCTGGAGCCTATGACATCACCAGCTGTAACATCATTTACAGAGCTGCCAGAAGCTCTGATGCCACTTCTACTGCCACCTCCAGAGTTTTAGTTATTGATGGTTTCTAATATGGAGCCATCCACTTCACCAGCAGAAGCACCATATCCAGGGCTGGAGGCAGCTCCATTGTTACCTATGATGTCACCTCCAGAAGTTGTGTCATTGCCAACTACAGAGCTGAAACTAATTACTTCACTACCAGTAGTAACAGTGTCAGAAGTGGAGGTAGCTCTGATTCCACATCCACTGCCACCCTTGGATCTGAAATCCATACCAGCACTATCTGCACCTCTAGAGCCTTCTTGATCCTCAGCTGGAAATTGGGCTGAGTGAAGTGAAGTCTCACATGTTGACATTCCTTTCTGCACTGGTGGCAGAACAGATGGCACTGATGTAGGTGGTGAGAAGCTGGGCTAGGTAGGGTGGAGCTGGGGGGGATCTTCTTTGGAATTTTCTCTCCCCAACTTGCCATTCCATGGACTAGGGTCCAATGACCTGTGTCTAAATGATGGATCCACTATTCTCCAACCTGATGACTTTGGCAAGATTCTAATTCTGAAGGTCTCATTCCTCATTATTTTAGTAGATCATAGGAGACTAATCATAGAGATAGAAAAAAATGAATGCTTGTCAGGGGCCTGGCCCATTGGGAGACAGAGAGGAACTTTCAGAGGTGTAGTCTGTTCCATGACTTCCAATATGTACAGGAAGCATCCAGTGTCTCAAAAGGTATTTGAGGGAAATGGACTTGGCCCAGTGGTTAGGGCATCCATCTACCATATGGGAGGTCCGCAGTTCAAACCCTGGGCCTCCTTGACCCGTGTGGAGCTGGCCCACGCGCAGTGCTGATGCATGCAAGGAGTGCCCTGCCATGCAGGGGTGTCCCCCACGTAGGGGAGCCCCACGCTCAAGGAGTGCACCCCGTAAGGAGAGCCGCCCAGCGCGAAGAAGAGTGCAGCCTGCCCAGAAATGGCGCTGCCCACACTTCCCGTGCCACTGACGACAACAGAAGCGGACAAAGAAACAAGACGCAGCAAACAGACACAGAGAACAGACAACCGGGGGAGGAGGGGGAATTAAATAAAATAAAATAAATCTTAAAAAAATAAAAAGAAAAAAAGAAAAAGAAAACTGGTAAAGTTAAAAAAATTTTATTAAAAAAAAAAGGTATTTGACAACCGATGGGTACTGGACATGAGGGCAGGCATTAAAATGAAGCCCTTGATTGTAGCTAGGGGATGGACATCTGAACAAGAGAGTAGAACCAGGAGAACTATCAGGAGGGGCAGAGGCTGTGTCCTCATCATGTGGGGTGTGGGCTCCTGTCCAGTGCATGACAGGAGTGAGGTTGTTCTTGAGGAACATAGAGCTCTCCCCTCCCTGCCATGCACGGAGCAATTTGAGGGGTGGAGAAACAAACCAGGGACCACCACTGGTTTGGAGCCCAGATGGAGCCCAGACAATGATAGGGCACTGTTTAAGAAGGTGGTGCCCTATCATTGTCTGGGCTCCATCTTTTTCTAGCACCACAAGAAAGGCAAGGAGCACCTGGCATCCTCCATCTACACCACTATCAACCAGTTCAATTATGTGGTCTACTGCATCATCAACACCTGCCTTAGGGACAAGTGCATGAAGACACCAAATAGGGCCATGGTTGTGGTGAACTGGATTGAGGTGATCAGGGTATGCCAAGCAAGTGCAGTTCCTCCACTTCAAGCTCTAGATCTCACTCTTCCCTTTTAACCAGCCTTCAGGATTAGAGTCTGTGCCATGTCCCCGCCACCATCCCAGACCCTCCCTGTCTTGTGGCACCCTTTCCTGGCATGTCCCAGAAGCAGTGCACTTCCTTCCTACATATGTTTCATCCTTAGGCTAAGCTAAAACCCTCCTCCCTGTAAAGGTCACATGCAAGGCCCAAGGTGTGCCTTTGAAGGCTCCCTTGGTATTGGTATCTTCAAGGATATGAGAGGA
The DNA here is from genome assembly GCF_030445035.2 of Dasypus novemcinctus. NCBI lineage: Eukaryota > Metazoa > Chordata > Mammalia > Cingulata > Dasypodidae > Dasypus > Dasypus novemcinctus. The sequence continues at coordinate 16,736,908 of NC_080700.1, read as the reverse complement.
CAGCTCATGGGAAGTGATTCTGGAGCAGGAGGGAGCTCAGCTCCCTCTCACTGTTACTTTGTCCTTCAGGAGCACCAAGTCCTCAGGACCTTCTCTTCCCTCCATGACATCCACTCTGTTCTTCAGAGCAACTCAATCCCCTGCCTGAAGAAGACCTGGGAGAAAACTTCTAGCTGGGTTAGTTTCTCTCCACAGTGTCCCCAGGGGTATCAGGGATCTACCCAAGGGTGGGTATTGTGCCTCAGTGGCCTGAGCTTTGCTACAAGGCAGCACTTTCTGAGACCAGAACCCATTCTGGGGTGGAGCTTTCATTCTCCATATGACCTGAGGGCTGCAATTCTTCTTGAGGACAGGTGGATCAAATTTTATGTCAGGTACAGAGCTGAGCAATGTGGGAAATTTTCAACTGTTTGGTACAAGGCCCCACAACATTTTACCAAATTGAAATCAAATTGGTAAAAACTTGTTCAGATTCCATGGCATGGGAGTTCCAGCTGTGCCTCTGAGAGCTCACCTTTCAGTACCTTGTGATCCTGGTATGGTCAGAGTCAGCTAGATTCACAATCTCTTATCAAGGCAGTTAAAATCCATTGGAACAAAAATCACACAGATTTTCTTTCTCATCACTCATTACAGGTCCCAAACTTTTCCTTTCCTTCTCGTCCCCAAAGGGAGAGCACCTGTGAACTCCAAACTATGAAGAAAACCTCACTGAGCAGGGACCTGCTGATCCAGGTAAAGTGGAGTCAAGGGCTGTGGGTCCAAGCGGGGTCAGGGGAGACTGCAGGGCTCCTGGTTTTGCATTAAATTTTTCTTGAAAAATTCAAGTTTAGTCATGTCAGGACCAGGGACTTGTTTAACCATGCTCAGCTGGGGAGCAGTGGGGGCAGTAGGCCATAGTCATCAGAAGTGCTTGCAGCAGTTGGGCTTTTCCAAGAGGAAATGCTGAATCAGAAGATTTAGCACGTTTCTTTCATGTGGAGAAGATTCTCACCCTAGGACCTTCTCACCAGTGTCATATGTCCAGATGGCTATGAGACTTATTTGGGAAACTTGTGGATCATGGTGACTTATGTAAAACAGGAAAACAGGAAGCAAAATATTGATGTCCGGTGCTGCTGGCAGCCTGTGTCATACCTGGTGAGTCAGATATGATATATCATCAGACTCCTTCCTGGGTGGACAAGAAAAAGTTCTCTGCAGGAGGAACTTCCTGAGAAGATGTTTTGGGAAGGAGCAGCACTTGGCATGGCCATGGGCAGAGACTCAGGGGTTGAGTTAGTAGTAGTAGCTGCTCAACCAGGCTTCCAGAGACTGCTTCCCTCTCTCTCCATGGCTATTCTGGCAACATTTCTGGATACGTCCTTTGAGCGTGGGTTAACTGAACCCTGATCAACAGTTGTCAATGGTGAAGTGACTTCAGCTATGACAGGGTCTAACACTGAGTGGGTGGAGCCAGTGACTTCTCCAATTTCCTGTGCAACCAGGGGCAGTTTGCTGCCATTTTATCCTATATCTCATCTGGAAATGGAGTGATGACAAACTGCGGGACCTTCTTCATAGAGACAGGAGAAGCTCAAGGGAGAACAGGAATGCCAGTGAGATCTTTCCCTTGGCTCTGAGTTGGAGAAGGTGCTGCAGAGAACACCACAATAACAGGATGTAGCCCTGATTCTTTGTGGGTCTAGTTCTCACTTACACTTTACAGATGAGCCACTAGGCTCAAGGAGGCCAGGCACACACCAAGAAAGAAGTGGAGCTGAGATTCACATCTCCAATCAGAGCTCATGGCTGGTGGCAGCAGCATTTCTGCCATTCAAGGTGGGAAGCCTGTCAATTGGGTAAGGGGAGGATGGCCTCACTGACCTCATTCTTAACCCTGAAATAAGGGGACCTCCAAGGATTCCACTGTGGAGATGAAACCAAAGAGAGACTAGCAGATGCAGTTGAGGCAGGGTGGGGCTGGCCTCCAAGATATCAAGGGGGCCTCATTTACTAGATAACTGAAGTGATATTTGGGTCCTCAGTGCTTGGAGGGGTAATAGAAGGGAGGTGGTGAAGATTCCCAGAATCTCCCAGTGAGAGGTTTGAGTAAGGGTTAAGAGTTTGCCTCTGTGGAAATTCCCAACCTGATGCCACGTATTATCATACAAGGCACTGTTCCCTACCTGGAGACATTCCTCAGGGAATATACCAACTGGACTCATTTCTTCAGGACCATCTGAACGTGAGTGGGTATGAGGCATTGGGTATAGAGTCCCTTCTAGAGCCTTGAGCTCTCAACACTTGGCACATTGGTTCATAGGGGTCTCACTGCACCCCTATGAGCTGGAGGTGTCAGGTCTACTTCCCAGAAAAGTAATCAGTTGCATCCCTTCTGATTGTATGATTAAGTAAGACTCTGCCTGAGCTGCACGTGACCTCTGCATCAGTTGTGGCCTTGAAAAGACAGTGAGGTTGCCCCCTTCAAAGCTGGGAAGTGTGTGAGAGGCCAAGCAGTCTCTTCACCCTGACTCCACAGTCTCTCCCTTTGTCATCAGAGAGGTTTAAATGGATCGTCCCTTAACTTCTTCCCCCAGTCCCCCAACTCTAGTGTCCCAAACCTGAAAATTTCCAAGTCTGGTGAGTGCTGACCTGTGCCCTGGTGGGTCTTCCCAGTAGTGCATGGTAATGGCCTGAGGGACCTCTTCTGATGGAGTTAGAGGAGGGAATGATCTATTTTGAAAAAAGGAGAAAAGTGATTAGTTGTGGGCATCAATGAAGGGTGTGGGTTGGGGGAAAGTCAGAGACCTACCTGGTCAGAACATTACATTGCTCCACCTGCCTTCTGCTTTTTTAGGGAAAATGCTTGATTTAAAGAGGTGAGGTAGACCTGTTACACTGGGGTAGGGTAGGTGGTGGAATCTGATAACTTTTCCTGGAGGAGGAGCTGTGTGACTCCTCTTCTGAGAACAGGTAAGTCTTGGATGAGAGTGCTGGTGATGAGGAGGCCCCATGTGAACAATGAACCTGACACTTGCAGTTGCCCCTGTCCTGCCCAGCAGATCAACCCAGGCTTCTTTTCCATCTATTCCCTCCCTCTCATTCCAGTAATACCAGGCTCTTTCACAGATCCAGGTTCTGCAGGCAAGCTGCACCTATACCACCAGGTGCCTGAGGAGCAGTTTCATTCCTGGTTTAGGGCATTGGAACAGCTCAGAAAGACTGAGGAACGGGCAGGCCAAAAAGTGGACAATAGTTGGGCACATACTCCCCTTCACTCAGGACCAGAGAGCCTGCAGCCAGGGTTCTTTGTCACCATCAGACCTGTGACCCAGACACCCCTGGGTTTCCAGAACTTCTTCTTCAGGTGAGACTCTGGGAGGGACCCTGAGGTTTGTCTTTGGGTAATCTCACAGCTGACTTCTTCCCTGTAGCTACTACATGTTTTGTGCATTGGGCCCCATCCCTACCAACTAGCAGAACGCTCCAGGCTGAAAACCTCCCAGGTGCACACCAAATCCAGGGCAGGCAAGTCCAGCTGCCTCAGGGATTCAGGTGTGCCACATTTTCTACCAGCCACCAGGGATCCAGCACTAAGCCCAGCAGTAGAGGCACCTCTCAATCCAGCATCTAGCTTCAGTGTGGCTCCATCCTCAGCAGTGGTGATGTAGCTGCTTCACTCCCCATATACATGGCCAATGTCTCAAAGCATGATTAAGAAATCCATAGAGGCCTTGACCCTGAGTTCTCTGATGGCCAGGAGAAGAAGGTGCCTCCCCACATTTTTTCCCCAAAGCCCTGTCCCCTGGTACTCACTTCTCAGTGCTGGAGTTCCATTCTCCACATCCAGAGAAAGAGTGGATGATTTCTACCAGGAAAAACACCTTCTTGAATCCCCCCTGGAGATGATAGCCAGCCTGGGGTTCCCTCCAGGCTGCAGGACTTTCTGATCTTGTGGTCCCCCATAGTTTGGGGAATTGACACCCCTTCTTGTCTGGAGTTGCCCAGAATCACCTCAGCCTCCAACAGTACCTCCTTCTCTTTGGCCTGCCACATAACCAGGGTCATGCTGATCACCCCCAGAACCTTTGGCCTAGGACCATTCTATAAAAAGCAGGTTGGTAACCCCTGCATCATCCATGTCAGCCTGACAGTGTTCAATGGCAACAGTAACAAGAGCATCCTGGTGAGTCAGGCAGAGGGCAGTCCCTGGGGCCTCTCACTGGTTCAGGCATTGAATGAGGAAATATTGATATGTGTTGCTCTTAGCTCTCTTGAAGCTGCCATCCTATCATGTTGGGAAGGATAGACAATCAGATTCAGAAGGAGCAAAGACTGTGGGAATGAAAGCAGTCAGGACTGAGGATGGTAGATGGAGATTCGAAGATTCCATCTTGAGGTTAGACTGCCTGGAGAGACCTCATTGGCAGTCGCTGAGAGAAGGGATGGGAGGGGACAGCCTGGAACGTCTGGATCATATGAGGAGTAGTAAGGAGGCCAGAGGTAAAGGTGCAGGTGTTAGGCAGTAAAGTGAGGTCAGAGAGGAGATAGGGGCTTCATTACATTGGGCTGTGTGGGGGGCAGGCCAGGAAACACAGATATGGGTTGTAGCTGACATATGGGTGCAGAAAGAAGGGCTGCCCCAGGGTAGTGGCAGTGAGGGGGCCTGATTCTGGATAGATCTGGAGATCATACCATCCCATCCTCTCCCACACACACATTCTAGCTGAGTTGTCATGCCCAACACTGCACTTCTCTGTCCACCTTGAGCTAGGGGTGTGGTAACTAAACTATGACTTATATAACATTTCATTTGAGCATTGCCTGTGTCCAGGAATTTGGGATGAGGCAGGTGAGGTCTGTTGCCTGCCCCAGCACATGCTCAACACATAGTAGGTCCATTGGCATCCAGTCTTTCCTCCTCCCTGACATCAGGCATGGACTATTAATAGATGTCTGTGCTTGGAGTTCACTCCTATTGTCATCATGGAAGAGCTTGTTCCAGAGTACAGATCCCAGGAGCAATGAGATGCGTGAGGTGTGCTGAAGGAGGTGACAGAGACATGTCCAGGCTTTCCACATCCATCTTCAACACTCCTTTTTATGGCGGCCCTATGTCCTTGCGGCCTTTGAAGATCATAGAACTAAGTTATAAGGACCAAAGGGAGAGGTCTCAGAGCTCAAGGGAAGTAGCTATGAAACAAAAGAGAAGATTTTATAGAAAATTGGGGCTTGAAGGTTTGGAGAGGGCCCCTTCATTCCATAGAGGTCTCACAGGGAAGAACCTAAAGTAAGGGGGAAATGGAAAGGAGAAATGAGTTTATATGGCTACGAGTTTCTAAAAAAGAGTCTGGAGGCTGGCAGAAGGTTTGCCCTCATGCACAACTGAGCAGAGTCAGAGAGACAGATAAAGCAGATACAACCCCCAGATATTGGTTCCTTTGAGGGCTAAAGAGACCCATGGGAGTTATGGTCATGGCCGATGGGGTTAACTACCAGGGCAGATGGCCCCTCTTTGGAAATGGTGTTTATGTGTGATGAATCTGGACTCAGATGGGATCTCCCTTCATAAGACTTTCATGCTAATGTGCTGGAGGTGCAGTTAATGTTGGGGTTTAAGATATATTTAGGGGATTGGTTGAATGGGACCTCACATATATATTTTTAATGTAATATTATTACAAAGTCAATAAAAAATTAAAAAATTAAAAAAAAAAAAAGAAGTCAGTGAGCCCCCTATTCACTCAACCCTGACTGGAGGCTCAGAGTCCTGTTATTAGTGCTGACACAGCTCCAAAGTCATTCTGGTCACTGCACTTTAGGGAGCTGGCTCCAGGGCTCAAGTACTGATGGCCTATCCCCTGACACTCCCCAGCCGACCTGCAAAATAAGGCTTTGACTGTGATCCCCAGGGCCATTTAGAAGCATAGCCTGAAGGAGAACAATCCAGAGAACTAAAAACTGGTGCAACTGATTTCAGAGGATTGAAGTAAGTCAGAGGGTTAAATGGACAGGGTAGCAGGGAGGGGGTGTCCCCAGCACCACATCCCAGCACCCAGGGCAGAGAATTTCTGCCACAAAAAACCTGATGAAAGATTAGTGGTCACCCATCTTGCACCCATCTCCACCTGCCCTGAGGAAGCCCTTAATGCCCACAGCAAATTCTCCTGTCAGACTCTGTCTCCCATAGGTGTACCTCCATGGATGTGACTCAGGCAGTGAGGAAAGTAGTTGAGAGCTGTCATCATGCAGGAGAAAAAAAGGCATTTTCCACTTGGCCATTGGCCATGAGGTCAAGCCCTCAGGCTCCCCTTTCATTGTGACCTCTGGCCAGGATGTGATGTGCTGTGTATCCATAAGTATCATTACTGTTGTAGGCAAAAATTACAAATATAAAAATCTATGCATTTATGAAGCTAATAACAAAGCAGAATCATCTAAATCCCATTTGAGCCTCTGGGGAGCCAAATCATTATTCACAGCAGAAAAATGAAGCCAGGCAGCCTGGGTTCTGTGTCCATGGAGCAGCTACTTATGACCACTGTGACTGTTTCTCATCACAGATGGGTGAGGAAAGAGTCAATATGAGAGCACGTAGTATGTCCCTGGGCCTAAAGGGTAACTTTTTTTCTTTTTGGTGAGCTGATCATGTTTTCTCAAGTATTAACCATGGGTACCATTCCTGACTCCTTGGCAGTTGTTTTTTAAATCTTCTCTTTTCTTCCATCACCATGGTGGTAAGTTGGCCAGAATGAGTGGGACCATGTCAAACAGTAAAGAAAGACTGAGGCCTAGAGAGGATAAGGATCTTGAAAATGAGGCACGAATTGGAGGTAGGAACAGGAATTACAGCCCATCATTGCTTTATAGCAGGTTCTAGGCCAGAGGAGACAGGTGGGAAATAAGATCACATAAGATGTCCTTGCTCTCCGTGAGATACTCCAAGGTGGGGAGACCTCTCTGGTTCCCTGCTCAAGAGGCCTGGCCTTGGCCTGCCATTTCCTGGGTTTCAGCAGCCTCGTACCTAGGAGTGTGGGATTCAGGGGTTATGTGTTGATTCTATAAGGTTTATTCCAACTCCAAGATCACAACAGTGAAGACATTGAGGTGTGGAGAGTGGGGTGGCCAGATTGGAAGGCCCTCTGACAGCTTTAGTCTAAGATTGTCAGTGGTGGAGCCTGATCACTCTTAAACAAGATGCCTTGGGATCAAAGCTTACTGTGTCTTGCCTTTGGGCAGGTATCAACCAGAGTGGGTCCTTGGTGGTCCTGGAGCTGGATTGGGTGATTCATGTCTCTTGGTCAGACTAGCCCTCATGGGTACTAGAAAGAGGTGGGGTGGTATGTGGCCCCTGGCAGCAGAGGCCTCCTCCACCCATCTTTACCAGATCTGAAGAAGTCTTATAGTACCAAAGTCTTTAACTCAATGGATTCATCAGGAAACTACCATTTCCTCCTGACCAAGAAGACCTTTCCCATTGGGACCAACATCATTAAAGAAGCCTGGTCAATCATTATTCAGAGGAATAAGAAGGGACTTATTTTTGTAAGGGCAACTACTAATAGGCTCTGGTACCTGCCAACCTCAGGATCAACCTTCTTGGTTTGGCTGGTCATGAGAGTTAGCTGTTTAAAACAAGAATATGCCAAGTCACCCTAGCATTTCTCTCACAACCAGTCAGGCAATCCTCCACCTTGCTCCAGTTTCACCCCTGATCTTCTCCATGGCTGTCCTTCACTCCAGTGGACCTCTTGCTGTCATAGGGACCACAGCACTCTCCTTGGGCCCATGGGTGTTCACCCATGTCATTCCCAGGGGTCACATAACTGTCTCATCACACTCTAGCCTCTCTAAGATGGACTAACCATTCTATCACCAGAACCTACCAGGAGTGACTGCCTCTCTGCCCACCCCCACCCTAGTTCTTCATGCCTAGGGAAGAAGGGAGAGGTCATTACCATTCAAAGAGTCAACAACTGAGAGAGGAAAGGCTGAGCCAGGTCCATGCATGTCAATTCTCATGCCCCACAGGAGCCACCAGCAACTACTTCCTGAGGTTTATGGGATCACATGAGACATGGTGTGTGGAAGGATATATTTGAAAGTATGAGAGGATTTTTGAAATTTTTGTATAAAAATTATCTGTTGTGTAGAGGTAATATTTATTTTTTGTCAATAGCAAATCTTATACTTGAATATCATATTAAATCCTATTCTCTACTCCAGACAGAATGTTGAGTTTTGGTTTATTCATGTATTCTCTCTACTCCAGACAGAATGTTGAGTTTTGTTTTTTTCATGTATTCTGTCAATTTGAATTAGCTATCTGTTCTCTAAGGTCCTTCAAGGATGAAATCATGAGGGTGGCTGTTTATTGTATGCATGGGAAGTGAGAAGGGCCAGTGAACCTTTCCTGATTTACTGAGGCAAACACACAAGTCATATTTCTAGAAGTGTATTAGTGTTTTCTAAGGAAATATAACTGACAGGAGATATCTATAAAAAAGAAATTTTATAAGATTGTCTCATACAACTATGGGTATGCACAAGTCCAGATTCCATAAGGCAGCCTGCAAAACAGGAACTCTGATGAAAACCAAGATGATTCCCCTGGGGGTACTGGCTGATTGAAGTAGTGGTGTCAGTTCTCTCTTCTAACTGCTCAAATAATCACTTCTCCATATAATGCTTTCTTTTGATTGGATAAGACTCCTCTCATTGTTCAAGGAAATCTCCTTAGTTGATTGTAGATGTAAATAGCCATTAATGCAATCAATTTATTATTAATTGAAGTACAGAAAATTTATTCACACTAACAATCAAGTCAGTGCTTTTGTGACCTACCTAACAAGCACCATTCCCAGGCCTGTTTGTCACATGAGTTTAACAATCAGACAGAAAAAATATGCACTTTAGTATTAGTAAACTGGCCAGGAACTGAGTCTAACCATCTGACCTCCCCAGCATTAGAGTCACAGAACCTTCCTCAAGTCATGGCAACCACTGCAGGAATTTGGGGATCTTTCCAAAAAACGTCTGAAAGGGCCATGTCCTGACCCAGCACATTGGTTGGCTATATAAAGGTTTGAAGGAATTGGAATAATATTGTTCTTTTGCTGAGTCATCCTTTGACCAACAACTAGGAAGCTGAATTTTCAGTTCAAAATATGGAATTCCACCAGCACCCAGTGAAGATATCAAATATATAAATAAATATGTAAATAAAGTATATAATGATAAAAAATTACAATGGTGAAAGGAAAATTCTGAATTCACATCTAAATGCCACGAAAACTGAGGCTTACAAAGGAGGTGACTTTCCCAAGACCACACAGACAGGTCTTCAGGCTCCATATCACAATCAATTATTCAAATTTGATTGATGTTTTCTTTGACTTCAGAGTGACAGTGGTGTGGTTTTACACTTTGAGCCTTAAAACAGGAATAGGGTTTTAAAACTGTATGAAAAGGCACCTAGCAACTGGGCAGGGCAGGATCAACAACAAACTCACAGGTGTCTGTAGGCAAGTATATCAGTAAGCCAAAGGGGTGCTTATGCAAAATACCAGAAATTGGTTGGTTTTATAGCTGTTATTTATTTGGAGTAGGAGTTTACAATTACCAGGCTATAAAGCATAAGTTACTTCTCTCACCAAAGTCTATTTTCACATGTTGGAGCAAGATGGCTGCCGACATCTGTGAGGGTTCAGGCTTCCTGGGTTCCTCCCTTCCAGGGTCTTGCTTCTCTCCGGGTCATGGATCCTCTCTTCCCAGAGCTTGCTTCTTCCTGGACTCAGGGTTCCTCTCTTCTTGGGGCTTGCTTCTCTTTCCTCTGTGGATGGGGTCTCAACACCCTAATGACATGGCCCATTCAAAGCCCTAATCATAACTCAATCATACCCAGTAATTGACCATATCAAAAATATAATCCAATTTCAATTTTTGGAATTCACAACCACATCAAACTGCTACATTCCACCCTCTGAATTCCAAAAAGACATTACAATATTTTTAAAAAAGGACAACATTAAATCAGTAACAATGCAAGTACTAAATCATATCACAATCAATTTAAAGAAATAGTTTCTTTGGGCAAAATCCTGTCTGCTATAGACCTCTGAAACTTACAAAACAATTTACCTGTTTCCAACACACAAATGGACAGACAAAGGATCAACATTTTAATTACAATAAGGAGAAATTGGGAGGGAAATATGAGTCACAGGTCCTCCACAGTTCAGTAAACCTGCAGGGCATCCTCCATTCGATTTCGGTCTGATAGTCATTCTTAAGATGATGGTTTCTTCTCCTTGGGGCCTTATGGGAACCCACCCTTTCCACATGCTTGCCCAATGGCCATTTTCTTGGTTTCACCCTCATCAAGCACGTGGGTGTCCACCAAACTCCAGACTTCACCCTCCAAGAGTGCTGAGGTGATTGCCACACCTTACCCAATTTTGGGGTTAGAGTCTTAACCCTCCTAGTACAGTGACGTGAAAACAACATTCCCCCTACCTTTGGAATACAGGCTCAACCCTTTCAGAGCAATGACTTGACCACCTGGCCTTCCCTAATCTTTGGAGGACAGGTCAACCCCTCTCAGACATGTGGGGTGCTGACCTTAACAGCCATAATCCTTGGTGAATGTTTCCAACCTCTCTGTGCCCTGGAATGGCAAAACTCTCCCAGAAGATTGGGTAGGAACATCCACCCTCTTCAAATATTGGTGCAAATTCACCCTCTCTGTATATACGATGGGGTTCCACCCTTGGCCCAAGGTGATGTCTTAATTCTAGATCTCAGCTTCCATGATTTTCCTCTTAAATCTGTTTCTCCTTCCAAATCTACTTTCCATGTCCCTTTTAGTCCAAGATGACAATGGTTTTGTTCATACAGCTCTCTAAAAACCTTGTTGGTTTAGTGTGCAAGAGGCAGGGGTCCAAGCCATCAGACTGTAAGACTTTCCACAAGTCTTTACAAGATAACTGCATCTTCAATCCTGATTTGCAAGTTACAAGTTTAGTTAAGTCCCCCAATGAGGCATTTTCTTCTTGGAGCTTTATTTCCAGAGGCTTGGAGTTTCCAGAATTATTTTCTGTTTTCTTTGTGCCTGACAGTTTAGTCCTCAGTATATCTTTCTCATCTAACATTTTGCTATAAGCTGCAAGCAGAAACCAAGCCACATTCTCTGGGTTTACTTTGGAAATTTCTTCAGCTAAATGCCCAGGCTTGCCACTTTCAAATTCTGCCTTCCATAAAACACCAGGAAATTAATCTTGCTAAATTCTCTGCAACTTTAAAACATGGATCATCTTTCCTCCAGATTCCAATAATAATTTCATCATTTAATTCTAAGGCATCAAAAAAAGTCTATTTTGCATCCATATTGTTATCAACAGTCTCTTCAAAGCACTGTAGGTTCTTTTCTTCCAAGCATCTCACAATTCCTCCAAAAAATACCCCTTACCCATTTATAAAACCATTTGAGCATTTGGTAATTACAAAAGCACTTCCCCATTCCTTGGGATCAAATTCTGTTTTAGTCAGCCAAAGGGGTGCTGATGCAAAATACCAGAAATTGGTTGGTTTTATAAAGGGTATTTATTTGGGGCAGGAGCTTACAGATACCAGGCCACAAAGAGTAAGTTACTTCTCTCACCAGAGTCTATTTTCACATGTTGGAGCAAGATGGCTGCCAGCATCTGTGAGGGCTTAGGCTTCCTGGGTTCCTCCCTTCCAGGGTCTTGCTTCTCTCTGGGTTCATGGTTCCTCTCTTCCCAGGACTTGCTTCTTCCTGGGCTCATGGTTCCTCTCTTCCTGGGACTTGCTTCTCTTTCCTCTATGAGCTTACTTTCCAGGACTCCAGCTTAGGGCTTCAGCATCAAACCCCAACATCAAAACTCCAACATTAAAATGCTGAACTCTGTCCTTTGCCATGCCTTTTATCTGTAAGTCCCCACCCACCAAGTGTGAGAACTCAATGTCCTAACAATGTGGCCCAATCAAAGCACAAATCATAACTCAATCATGCCCAGTAATAAACCAGATCAAAACCATAATCCAATATATATTTTTGGAATTCATAACCATATCAAAATGCTACAGCAAGTATGGAACCAGAAGAGCTCAGAAAAGGAAGTCCCTAGAGGTCATGGCATCCTGATTTGCATTTCCTGGAGGAGCAATAGAGGGTAGAAGTAAAGACATAGAACTGGTATCAGCAGCATAACTCCAAATCCCAGTTTGTCTCTTTCTTGAAATATTTTCTAGCTTCCCTCTGCCCCTGATTCCATATCTGCAAAATGGAAGCTAATATAAGTGCCAACATCATAGAGTTGCTGAGAGAATCAGCAAATAGTAATTGCACAGTGATGCTAGCATTTGCTTCATCCTCCAGAAAGGTAAACGGAGGATCTTTAGCAAAGTCTCACAGCAAGTCCATAGCAGATCATAAACCAGCCCTGGACTAAGAGCTTCTCTGGACGTATCAAACATAGACTAAGAGCACTACTCAGTGACACAAAAGTGCTTCCCAGAACAATGTTCAAGATTACTTAAAAGGATATAAAAAGGTAAGATGAAAACCACTTAAAGATAATGGTGTCATAACCATCATATATGAAAAGATCCTACAACTCAATGATAAGAAGACTATCCAATTTAAAAATGGGCAAACACCTTCAATAGACATTTTCCAAAAGAAGAAATGCAAATGTCTAAGAAGCACATAAAAAAAACCAACATTTCAACATCACTAGCTTTTAAAGAAATGCAAATCAAAATTACAATGAACCCTGCTCTCCCGATTGGCATGGGTGTGCATACCACTGATGCCCCTGCCACCTCTGAGCCTCAACAGTGAGGCTGGCAGAGACAATGGAGGTGGAGGCCAACCTACCTGGTCACCAGGCATTTCCATAGTATGTACTCGCAGCCTCAGAACTGGTTTCCCTCCTCTCCCATTCTGTACAGCACCAAGGGGAGTGTATGTGCTGGGGTTGGAGGTGATTCCCTCCTTGCCCCAGGGGTGGGCTATCCAGAGACTCCTCCTATAGCTGCTTGGCAGACACCAGGGAGCCCAGGCTTCATGGTTCAACCCAGCTCTGGCAGGTCCGAGGCCACAGTGGGTAACACCAGGTGTTATGGAAGAATGTACTAGGTGTTGTGATCTCTGCAGGGGCCTCAGGCGTCCAGGCCCTGGAAACCCACCCCAGTCTTGCCCCACTGTAGGGTCACTGGCAGCCACTCTCACCAATGCTGTAAACTTTGCAATCCTTGCAGAACCAATGCCTTTATCCATACAAGTGACTGAGCAAAGTGAGATGCATCTGGTGTTCAGCAAACTAGAGATTCCCAGGACTGAATTTACCTATCAAAGGATGAGGCCTCAAATTTATATTATGAGATACAAATGCTTTATTTGCATTCTTACCTAATTTCCTTCTAGAGGATGTCCTCATTTGGTCAACCCTCAAAATTTAATTCCTTTTTTTGAGTGGTTTCTTTGACTGAAGTGATTAAATTACCTAATATTTATCATAGGTCCCAACTTGTCTCCCCTCCCCTCTACATGACTTGAGCTACAATCTATCCGGGCCTTGATGCCTGTATTAGTCACCCAAAGGGGCACCTGTGAAAGCACCAGAAATAAGATGGATTTTATAAAGGGTATTGATTTGGGGTAGAAGCTTACAGTTATCAAGCCATAAAGTATAATTTACTTCCCTCACCAAAGTCTGTTGCCAGGTGTTGGAGTAAGATGGTTGTTGACATCTGCAAGGTTTCCTGGGTTCCTCTCTTCCTGGGGCTTGTTTCTTTCCAGGTTCAGTTGCTCAGGGCTTTGGTTTCTGCAACTGCACACTATCTGGTGAATGGTTCATCTCTCTTCCCAGGGCCTCTGCTGTGCCTAAGGAGCAGTCTTTACTCCTCTGTGTTCATCTCCTTTGTGCCTACGTCCTGGGATCCAGCTCAAAGCTCCAACCTCCCTTCTCTGTGGTGCAGTTTCTCTGAGTACCCACCCACCAAGGGGTAGGGACTCAATGTCCTACTGATGAGTTCCTAATGAAGGCTTTATCCTTATTTAATGAACTAAAAGTGAAACCTCTGGATCCAATATAATCTAATGTGTCCAGAGGGAAAGACCAGTTCAAATACATAATCCAATATCAGTGTTTGGAATTCATAAACAATATCAAACTACTATAATGCCTTTTTTAGGAGGTGCTAGTGAATTGAACTCCAGACCTTGTACATGGGTTGCAGGCATTCAGCCACTCAGCTACATCTGCTCCCAAATAAGAGTTGTTTTTCTGTTAGTTTGATTTGGAGATACCAGAATCATACACAGGAAGAAGGTTCTCAACCACTTGAACTACATCCACCCCCCACCTTGATACCTTTTGATCTTAGAAATATCATAACCTTCAAAATTATTTAGGTCCTCAATGAGATAATGAAATCCTGCACAATAGTAGGTGCTCAGTAAACATCAGCTGCCCTCTTCCTGAGACTTTATTCAAAAATTCTGTAGCCACAATAACTGACTCAACCAGTACAGTAGCCTCCATACTTGAAAGTGCCCCACATGTCATCTCTCCATGTTTTCTTGATAGGAGGCAACTGTATATAGAATATTACTGGTTCTTGATGCATATTAAGGACCTACAAAATGATTATTACTCCAGGTATTAACTCTTTACACTCCCTCCAGTTTCTTGTTTTGGAGAGGATCTGGAGAAATAAGAATGCTTATTAACTGTTGGTGGGAATGTAGACTGACACTGCTGCTTATAAGATTCTTGATTCCTTAGAATTTGAATATAGATTTGCCATATGGTCTGGCAATCCCACTTCTAGGTATATACAGTACTCAGAAGATCTGAAAGTAGGGACACAAACAGACCTTTGCACACTGATGTTCATGGTAGCATTATTCATAATTGCCAAAAGATAGAAACAATCCAGGTGTCCATCAACAGATGAAAGAATAAGCAAAATGTGGTAAAATGTGATATATGCATTTGATGGAATAATATGCATTTGTGAGAAGAAATGAACTTGGGGTGCATGTGACAACATTTTTTTTTAAGATTCATTTATTTATTTATTTCTCTCCTCTTACCCCCGCCCCCCACCCCAGTTGTCCGGTTGGCTGTTCTCTGTGTCTATTTGCTGCATCTTCTTTGTCTGCTTCTGTTGTTGTCAGCGGCACGGGAATCTGTGTTTCTTTTTGTTGTGTCATCTTGTTCTGTCAGCTCTCTGTGTGTGTGGCACCATTCCTGGGCAGGCTGCACTTTCTTTCTTACGGGGCACACTCCTTGTGCATGGGGCTCCCCTATGCAGGGGACACCCCTGCGTGGTACGGCACTCCTTGCACGCACCAGCACTGCGCATCAGCAAGCTCCACACGGGTTAAGGAGGCCCGGGGTTTGAACCACGGACCTCCCATGTGGTAGACGGATGCCCTAGCCAGTGGACCAAGTCTGCTGCTCCATATGACAACATTGATGAAACTTGAGGACATTATGTTGAATGAAATAAGTCAGACACAAAAGGACAAAAACTGTATGATCTCAATAATCTGAACTAAATGCAAGGAGCAAATTCACAGAGTTAAAGGCTGGAATGCAGAATGGTACAGCCACTGTGCAGGACTGTTTGACAGTTCCTAAAGAAGTTAAATATGGATTTGCCACAGGACCTTGAAATACCACTGCTGGGTATATACCCAAAAGAACTGAGAGCAGTGTCATGAATAGACACATGCACATCCATGTTCATAATGGTATTATTCATGATTGCCAAAAGTTGGAAACAGCCCAGGTGTCTGTCAACCAGTGAATGGATAAACAAACTGTGGTGTAGTCACATGATGGAATATATGCAATTTAAGAATAAATGAAGTCATAAAGCATATGACAACATGGATGAACCTGGAGGACATTAGGTTGAGTAAAGCAAGTCAGACACTAAAGGAAAAATACTGTATGTTTGCATCACTATGAACAAAATATGAGCACAATATATTGTATAACTTATTGTATGATTCAAAAACATAAAATTTATATGTATCAGTACATTTAATTAAGAAATATATGTTTTTATTCAAATATATGTTCTTTTACTTTTTAAATTATTGTTTATATTTTCAATTAAATGTACAAAATAAAGTTTAAAAAACCTTTAAAAAGTAGGCAAAGAGATTGAGTAGATATTTGTCCAAAGAAGAAATACAAATAGTGAAAAAACACGTGAAAAAATGTTCAATGTTACTAGTGATTAGGGAAATGCAAATCAAAACTACAATGAGGGGGAGTGGATGTGGCTCAAGCATCTTACTGTGATGAAAGGCAAAACATCAAAAAAATTTTTTTAATATTTTTTCATTATTTTCAACTATATCAAAATTTTATTGCAAAAAAAGTAAAAATTTTACATTAAAATTTTTGAATATTTTACTTCTTATTTTTAAAATAATCACTATTATTTTTTCTTATTAATTGTGTTTGGCTTTTTTATTGGGTTCATTTTTTAAGAAGTTTTGGATCACTGAAGGGTTCCAACTGTGGCAGGGGAGGATCACTGGTGGGTGTCAGTGATGGGAACACATGGGAGAAACTCACCTGGGCATATATATAAGGCATATAAATGTGCTCAAATACTCCTGGGACATCACCATGGAGGGTGGAGAGTCACAAGATAACTGAAGGAATATCAAATTCCCTCCCTGAGGAGCTCTATTTCATTCTTTAATGGCTCAGCAAGAATCCTCCCAAGTATAGGGGCAATAACTGGTGAAGGAGAAAGGTCCATTGATGGACTCTTGATATTGGTGAATGTGTATATGAAACTTTCTTCTTGAAATTGAAATTTAGCCTAGCATTATAGGGGGCCTAGGAGTTGGCTCCTGGTAGCCTTCTTGCTACTCAAATATTGCCTCCTCTGAGCCAAATACAGCATATAAATACATTACCTTACCCCAGTGTGGGACATGACTCCCAGGGATAAGCCTTCCTGGCACCAGGGGATAACTACCAAGTACCAACTAACAATGCAACTGGAAAAAGACCTTGACCAAAAGGTAGAAAATAGAAAGACAAATGAATTTATATAGCTAAGAGACTTAAGGTGAGTTAGGAGGTCATTCCAGAGGTTATGCTTATGTATGTCTCAGCAAGATCTTATTGATTGCCAAAGTAGATACTGCCCCAAAAAGTGGGGCTCCTGAGAGCTCTGAAGACATCCAGACACTATAGTCAGAGCAGATAGCTCAGGAGTTTGGTGCCTTGCCAGCGGGCCCAACTTTGGAATGCTCCCCAGCATGACAGAGTTGGACCCAGTTGTGGTTTCCCTACACATAGCTCTTCTGTCCTTCTATTTGAACCTATAATTAGTATTAGAGTTGGTAAGCATACATCCGAGAGACTTAAATCTTTGGGCTGTCCATGTGCCAACTGATCTATGAATCTCCCAGGACAACTATCAAGGAGGTGATGATGGGCAGCTACCATACCAAGGAACTGAGGGATTCTACAACCGCAAGCAAGAGAGTCCCATCCATTGGCTCCATTGTATTGCAGCTCCCTCTCAATTAGAGGTGGAGTGGACATCACCATCCCAGAATCTGGAGAATTGGGGAATGAATTGTGTACTAAAGTAGATTTACTAGTATTATACTATAGACTTATTGTGATTTTTGCAATGGAAGAAATTATATCATTGATATGGAGGTAGTGTCCAATGGAAGTTCTGAGGGATGGAAGAGGGAGAAATAGTTGGATATGGTGGCATTTTTAGGACTTTGGAATTGTCCTGAATAACATTGCAATGACAGATGCTGGCCCTTATATATCTTGCCATAACTTACAGAATTTTGTGGGAGAGAATGTAAACTACAATGTAAACTTTAATCCTCATTTAGTGGCAGTCCTCCAAAATGTGTTCATCAATTGCAATGAATGTACCTCATTAATGAAGGATATTTTTATCATGGGAAAATGGGGGCGGGTAAGGGGAGCAGGGCATATGGGAGTCCCCTACCATTTTTATGTAACGTTTGTGTAATTAGTGTCTTTAAAAACATAAAATAAAAATTTTTAAAAATAGCTAAACAAATGGAAAGTCTAACTCATTTGGGCTGATGAAGCTCAGGGGTTGAGGACCAGCTTCCCACATGTAAGGTCCCATGCTCAATCCCTAGTACCTCAAAAAAATCTACAATGAGATATTATTTCACACCTATTAGACTGGCCACTATTTAAAAAGACAAAAATTACAAGTGCTGGAGAAGATGTGGTGATTTAGGGAAACATTCACTGTGGTGGGAATATAGAATGGAACATCCACTGTGGATGGCTCTTTGGTAGTTCCTAAGGAAGTTGAATGTAAACTTGCCATGTGAACGGGTAATAGCTCTACTAGGTATATATCCAGAACTGAGATAAGTGACATGAGCAGACATCTGCACACCAATGTTCATAGCAGCATTATTCATGATTGCCAGAAGATGGAAACAACCCAGGTGTCCATCAATCAATGAATGGATAAACAAATTGTGGTGTATACACAGGATGAAATATTATGAAACTGTAGGAAGAAATGAAGTCATAAAGCATATGACAACGTGCATGTACCTAGAGGACATTATGTTGAGTGAAATAAGCCAGACACAAAGAACAAACAATGTATGATTGCACTGCTATGAACTAAATATGTTACATAATCCCACGGGGTTAATAAATTGAATATGGTTCACTAGAAAATAGAATGAGGTTAGAGAATGAAAAGCTAAAAAATTATTTTGGTTTGTTTGTGCAGAATTGGTAAAAAGGATGTTTGTTCATATTTGGAAATAAATAGAAACATTGAAAGCTGAACATAATATCGGAAACTAGCAGTACTGTTATGTGGTTATGAAAGGGGTTTAAAGTGAAAGTCTAAGGTTGTGTATATTTCTAAAAAGAAATATAAAAAAATGTAACATGGAAGTGTATAGCATAGTAAAACCACATGTGAACTATGAATATCGGTAAAATTGCATATATGATGGTTTTTCTTTGAAATTGAACAAGTATATTAACAGTATAAAATTTTAATATCACTCTAAAAGTTTTTATACTAATTGAAAGAAGCCAGACAGAAAGGACTACATATTGTATAATTCCATTTATATAAAATGCAAATATAAATCAATTTATAAAACTGAAGTTTGATTAGTGGTTATGTAGGACTGGGAAAGGAATCCTAAGGGCTGTAGAATTTTTCTTTTTGAAGTGGTAAAGTTGTTATAAATTCTTTTGTGGTGATACACAACACAACATTGTTATTATACTAAAAGTCATTTATTATACACTTTGGATAGATCATATGGTATATGAATATATCTCAATAAAACTGCTTATTAAGTAAATAATTGTGGAAAAAGCAGAAATAGCTATGTACAGCAAGGGAAGCATAGAGCGATTGAAAGGTGATGAATTTTCATGTTTGTTTTTTGTTTATTATTATTATAAATGAAAATGCTCTAATGATTGAGGTGGTGAATACACAACTATGTAATTATACCAAATAAGATTGTACAATTTAGATGAATTGTATGTTTTATTAATATGTATCAATAAAACTGATTTGTTAGAGAAAAGAGCCACTGAAGGAGTATCTACAATTGCAACCCAAACTGTTCCATCCATCTGCCCTATGGGATCTAAGCCTCCTCTTAATCAGAAGCAGAGTGGGCATCACCACCCCAAAATCCTCAAGACTGAGGAACGAACAAACATAAGAGGGGAAGGCAACTATGGATGAAAGTAGACATTATTACCCAGGTAGTGGAAGAAATTGTAATATTGGTATAAAGACCTTGGTCACCAGAGGTTCTGATGGAAGGGAGAGGAAAGAATAGATGTAACATGAAGACATTGGAATTGATCTCCATATTGAAATGACAGATACAGGCCATTACAAATTTCGTCAAAGCTTATAAAATTGTGTGGTGCAAAGTGCCAACCATAATATAAACTGTAGACCATGGTTAGTAGCAACGCTTCAGTGTTCATCAATTATAACAATTGTACCACACTAAAATAAATGTTATTAATAAGGGGAAATGTGAGAGGGGGAGGGGATGGGGTATGTGGGAATCCACTTTATTTTCTTTGTAACTTTTATGTAATTTAAAACTTCTTTAAAAATAAAGTAAAAATCACTGAAAAAATTCTGAATTTGATAAAAGTGAATTAACTCGTGTAATATAAGTTTTCATTCAAATGCCAAATGAATAATAAAAGTGAACTTAGAAGCATCACTTACTTCATACTAGGCCTATTCAAAGGGTTTTGTAAACATGTAAGTCTTCTCAACAGCTCAATCAGGTAGGTACCATCTTTTTTTAGATGAAGAATCTAAGACAGAGGTAAAAGGCAGAGCTGGAATTAAAACTCATCCTTTCTGACATCAGAATCCATGAATCTAATCACTACATTCTACATTTTCTTTGAGACAAAAATTAGCCATAAATTGGACTCTTGAGAAATAACACAAATAACAATTTGACCTGTTATCTGGATCCAGCAGATTTAAAGGTTCTGGTAGGTAACTCTGTATAGAATTAGGCAGAATTCATCCTGAAACAACCCCTAGAACATCTAACATAGAGACTACCTGACAAAAGGAGCAAGGCTCTGCAGCAAGCAACAAAAAAAACCTTAGGAGGTTATTTCTGAGCCCTGGAAACATAAGAGAACTGTAGCTGGGATCATCTCTACCTCAAAAAGTGAGCACCAAGGGCAGAGAATATTGAAGACATTGATGCATAAACTCCTAATAGGATCCATTAACATTCGTAGGAGGTCAGCTAAACATCCTTCAAAAGTGATGAAAAATGCTTAGGCTGGGGGCTGCCTACTTCCATACACCCAGTGTTATCACTCCTGGCCTTTTTAACTAAAGAGGAGAAGGGCAAGTGTCGAGTGAAAATACCATGGGTAGTAGCCAAGATAAGAAATCAAGACCCTTATCACCATCTGGTAGTGTTGGGCCCTTGGAAATGTCATTGAAATGTGAGTGCAAGTGACAAAGTGATTCCTATTTGAGATTAGTCTCGAACAAAGACTGTAAATGTAGTGATCATGTCTTCTGTTTTGTGCCTGTTGCTCAGGCATCCTGACATCACACTCTTTCAGGCTCAAAAGTGACATAGCTTGGGAAACAGCTGTGGCTCAATCAGAAGAGCTCCCATCTACCATATGGGAGGCCCTGGGTTCACATCCTGGAGCATCCTTGTGAGGGCAGGCTTGCCCACACACTGCGGAGTGCCGCCTGGCCTGCAGATTCTGTGGAGTGCCACCCAGCCCACAGATGCCATGGAGTGATGACTCAGCAAGGAGACACAACAAAAAAAGAAGGGAGACAAGCAAGAACACAGAAGAGCCCGCAGGGAATAGACAGAGAGCAGGCAGCAAGCAAGCCACAAGGGGGGAGGGGAAATAAAATAAATAAATACAGACACAGAAGAGCATAGAGCAAATGGGCACAGAGCAGACAGCATTCAAAAAGCTGCAAGGGGGGGAGATAAAAAAAAAAGTGACACAATTTGTCTGATAAATCCAACTATCAGACTTCTGGCACAGTCAAGATGGAGAAGCCACATTCCTTGCTAGTTCTCCATCTTACAACAAAAAGAGTGAACTTAATACAGCAAACAGGAAGACTCTGAAGGGTGGAAAGAAAAAAGTGAGTTGGCTAAGGACCTCAGGACCTGAAAAATGTGGTGGTGAGTTCCTTGTAGCTCCCATATATTCCAAACCCACAAACAACCGCTACAGGAAAAGAGTCTTCCCCACTAGCCAAAGGACTGGAAGAGGTACACACAATAGAACTGTTTTTATAATATCCACCCACAAAAGCTTCAAAGAAAAATCTGCCCAGGTATTAGTGGGGCTGAACAGGCAGCTGAATGTCTATTTCAGTTGCAGGAAAAGCCAGAGTGAGGTGGTGAAAATTGGTGCTTTGCTTTTGTAGGATGGTGTCAGCAGGATGCATCAGGAATTGAAACTCACTGCTCACCCAGCAACAGTGAGGTGGAATGACTCAGTAAGGTGCTGCTCCTCCCCATCTCACCTCAGTCTCACCTGCCCCCAAACCTTATCACAATCTCATCACTGACTCATCACCCTATTGCTCTCCCCACTTATCCCCTGGCTATTCCTTGAATATCTCAGGAACACACTCCAACATCAAAGTTTATGATGGGATGCTCTTGCCCAGATATCTACATGCCTCACTTTTTCTTCCATCTAATATTGCTTAAAAGATCCCTCTTGGTCCTCCATGACATTCTTTAAAATATCTACTCTCCTCTAAAAAAGAGTCTGGAGGCTGTCAGAAGGATTGCCCTTATGCACAACTGAGCAGAGTCAGAGAGACAGATAAAGCAGATACAACCCCCAGATATCGGTTCCTTCGAGGGCTAAAGAGACCCATGGGAGTTATGGTCATGGCCGATGGGGTTAACTACCAGGTCAGATGGCCCCTCTTTGGAACTGGTGTTTATGTGTGACGAATCTGGACTCAGATGGGATCTCTCTTCATAAGACTTTCATGCTAATGTGCTGGAGGTGCAGTTAGTGTCGGGGTTTAAGATATATTTAGGGGATTTGAATCTCTGGACTGACAATGTGATAGCCAGGTCCTGAGCCTCAACAGACTCCAGCACCTACAATCTGACTTATTGGGCTCACCACACTCAGCTAAGATGGAGTTGAAGAAGGACAACCACCACACCATGGAGCCTAGAGTGATTACAACTGAAAGTGGGAGGATTGTATCCAGCATCCAGGTGGAATCTGAGCCTCCTCTTGACATAGAGGTGCAATGGACACAACCAATCCAATGTCCACATAGAAAAGGTGGCATTGGATTGAGAGAAGTGGACATGATGGCTGATGGGTATGGGGAAAGGCAGGAAGAGATGAGAGGTGGAGGCGTCTTTGGGACATGGAGCTGCCCTGGATGGTGCTTCAGGGGCAATCACCGGACATTGTAAATCCTCACAGGGCCCACTGGATGGAATGGGGGAGAGTGTGGGCCATGGTGTGAACCGTTGACCATGGGGTGCGGGGGTGCCCAGAGATATACTTGCCAAATGCAATGGCTGTGTCATGATGATGGGAGGGAGTGTTGCTGAGGGGGGGGAGAGGTGGGGTGGGGGAGGTAGGGTTCAATGGGACCTCATATATATATATTTTTAATGTAATATTATTACAAAGTAAATAAAATTAAATTAAATTAAAAAAAAATATCTACTCTCTTCCTCCAACTCTCACCACACCCATTATCTTACTCTCACTTAATTTCCAGAGCATTTACCTTCTCATGTATTAAATTATATGTATATTTTATGTATATCCCACCCCCACCTAGATGTAAACTCCTTCAGACTGAGGTTATTTCCAGTTTTTTTCATTGCTCTTTTGCCAGCAAGAGGAATTATGCCTGGCCCAGATAGGCCATCCACAGATACTTGTTGAATAAATGAATGAATATTCTTAGCAACATCCCTGCCATGACTAGGAGAGCTCTGACATATAGTGTTAACCCAAGCAGATCAATGATAATATAACAAGGTGCTCTTAATTATTAATATATACTAAGTACTTACTAGGTCAGGAGCTGTGCTAACTGCTGTACATGAATTTTTCCTTTAATGGTCTCTATAACCCTGTCAGAGTGATCTTACCCTATTTTACAGATGGGAGCAAAAGCTGACCTTTATAGCTTTCAGGAGAAGTGCTAGTTGTCAGACAAAGGGCAAGAGAAAGAGTCCAGACAAGGGTGGCATTAAAATCAGAAATTTCTGTCTCCAAACCCCAAGCTCTCAATCTCCAATTATACTGCTTATCCATCCCATAAAGTCAGGAAAGATCACAATCATATGGTCCATGTGGGCATCAATACGATGACCTGCTAGAGAACAAATGGACTACTACACATTTATCATAATATATAAAAAAATTAACAATAAGTAGGAAGAAGCAGAAGATGATGGTGAAAAGAAAATTCTATTATTTATTGAAGAAATAACATGAGTGTGCAAAGCTGCCTTACTTCAGACCAACTTCTATACATATCATTTCTTGATTTTGGTTAAGTATTGGTCAGAAGAGCATTTGGGGTTTTGCTTTGAAAACAATGCCAAGTGCGAATATTATGTTGCAATATATGGGCAGTTCACACCCCTTTGTCAAGTATGGTTTATAAGATGAAGTACAATATGCATGGACAGAAGTTCATTGCCTCCATGTGGAGATGGTCAGGAAAGCAGCTAGAGGCAGTGCCTTAAATTCTCCAGGGGGTAATTCTAGGTCCATTTCAATAAAAGGCAAAATGAACACCTAGAGTCCAGGTATAGGCCATTGAGGATAAAAACCCCAATGCTAATCCTCACTAGGCAGATTCTTTACATGTATTTCAACAAATTCTATGTGTGTCATTAAAGTAAAATAATAATGATGATGATACTTTTTAAAAACTTTGGTAAAGAGTCAGAACTGTCTTTAAACCTTTTAACTCCTAAGCAATTTAAATTAATTGAACTGACTATGCAGAGTAGTTTGCAAGATAATCTTATGTTATCCTCTCTGATGACAACTATTCATTCACACAATTCCCAGTTATTGGTAATAAAATCATATCATAACTATACGGGATCATGCTTTCCTTTTCATTTTCTTTCCATTTCATTTCCAATTGCTAAATATATATGCCACCTCAACTGAGAAAAATTCTAAGACTAAACTGTGAGAAGAAAATGTCCAAAGAATCAAGAGCTTTTAATTGTTCCCTTTTTAAGTTGAGCTTGTGCATGACACTCTGATAAGCATCAGGGACACAGAAAGGAAAAAGTCCCTATTCTTGCCCGGGGTAAATTTAAAATCCTCATGGAGAAAACAGACTTAGAAATCCATTATTACATTATAAACCAGTAAGTTCCACACAGAGAGTGGAGCACAGAAGAACACAGATGGAGACACCAATTCTTCCAGGACAGTCAGGAAGAGGTGCCATTTCATCTGATGTAATACAATTTACAAAAATGATGGGGGTGGGGGGTGGGGAGTGGGTTATATGGGAACCTCTTATGTTTTCACATATAAGTTCTTTGTGATATATTAACTTTAATTTTAAAAAGTATTTTAAAAAACCAACAACAGTATGAGGGCTTTCTCAGGATGAGAAAGAGGTGAGAGGAACAACTGAAATAATTATGAAGCAGGAATTGAGAACCATAACCTGCACAAATCTGATTACCTTCCTGTGGAAAGAAACTCCTTGTAAGGAAGTGGAAGAATTAAAATAAATATGCAACATCATCACTGATATCCACACACAGTGTTTCTCAATACCCACTGCAGTCCTCATTAAAATGACATGATGGTAACCTAAAGAGGTCAGAGGAAAGGATTTGGAAATAGAACATGAAACATAAGCTCTTGTCTAAGAAAGAGGAGAACGGTTCATTTAGAATTAAAATTGGCTTGACTCAGACAAATTTAAAAGCTTCCTCCATGGAGCATTTCTCCCAAGTTTTTCACATTTACAAACAAATAGTATGTTTTTTTTCCCATTCATCACTACTTACACATCAATGATATCATGGTTTTCTTACCATATCCATGGCATCTTTGGTGGCAGCTTTTAATTAAATTTTATTTGAGTTTTCAGGGGTAAGAGCCAATGGGTCCATGACATGAGCAGATGCACAGGGACCCATGCTCAGAAGGGCTCTGTGTTTTGTTTAAAGCTCTGCTTTCATGATCCTGAAATTCTCAACTGTGTTATCTTTGAACTTGCGTTCTGTAAATTAACTCAAACAGGGCAGTGAAGCTGAGTAGGCATACACAATATGCTTATCTAACATTCTTTGCCACCCCATTAGCATGTAGCACCATAACTTCCCATCAGCACAAAATTACAATGAATCTATGATGGGTGGGAGTTCAGAAAGTCTCAATGTGATTACAAAGTTAAGTTTGTTAACTCTATGAGTAAAGGGGATGCTAACAGCTCCAAGAGACCACACTTTCAAACTAAAGCTTACTTCCAAGGTAGAAGAGAATCACCTTCTAAAAACACAAAACAACCAAGAACACCTATCATATCCTTTCTTACTCATGTTGCCCTCTATTAGTCAACAAACAGTGAAAATGATGACAGAAGGAAAGGGAAAAAGAGGGCAACTAATAGTTCATTTCCTTCAATCTTTCCTTATCCATCCCTAAGCAAAAGATAGATTGTGTTGGTCAAATGTGCATGTATCAAAAAGCAAAATAAAAACAACTACATTAACTTTTTGCAGGGTTTCAATCATTCTATTAATTGCAAAATATACATGTGCAATGAAATAAGAGCCATGAAACAAGAATTGTGTCATTTATTGATCCCACATACAAGTTAAATGTTTTTATACATTTAAAAGTGACACTGCACAATGTAATGAACAGTAAAATTCGTGCAAATAATTTACTTAAAATCGTATTAAGTAGGAAGCAAAAAATACAATGAAAAGTAGAAATATTGTGGTAGAAAGGAAAAAGCTGCATGTTTTAGTATAATTAATGATACATTTTTTCCTGATTTTAAAACAGGGGTCCAACTTTTCATTTTGCACTGGGTCCTGTAAATTATAGCTGGCCTTGGGTAATTTTATATATATATAGAGAGAGAGAGAGAGAGAAATAAATATAGACATAATTTTCTTTGTACATACTTATATATGTATATATAGATAGATACAGAGTCAAAATATTCATATATTGCCTAACTCTGTCCACTGAGAACTGTAACCAGTGACAATTCAAAGCTATGAGCTCTGTAGCACCAAGATCTTGGTTTCTTTTATTTTCTTTTTCTTTAATGTTTTGCTTTTTATTTTTTAATTTTTATAATAATAAATTTTGTTTTTTAGAGAAGTTTTCAATTACATCAAAGTTACATCAAAAGTTTAGTTCCAGCGGCGGACTTGGCCCAGTGGTTAAGGCGCCCATCCACCACATGGGAGGTCCGTGGTTCAAACCCCCGGACCTTCTTGACCCGTGTGGAGCTAGCTCATGCACAGTGCTGATGCACGCAAGGAGTGCCCTGCTATGCCGGGGTGTCCCCCGCATAGGGGAGCCCCATGCACAAGGAGTGCGCCCTGTAAGGAGAGCTGCCCAGCGGGAAAGAAAGTGCAGCCTGCCCAGGAATGGCGCCGTAAACCCGGAGAGCTGAAACAAGATGACACAACAAAAAGAAACACAGATTCCCGTGCCGCTGACAACAACAGAAGCGGACAAAGAAGATGCAGCAAATAGACACAGAGAACAGACAATCGGGGGGGGGGGGGGGGGGGAGGAGAGGTGGGCAGAAGGGAAAATAAATAAATAAATCTTAAAAAAAAAATTTAGTTCCATCCATCTTCCCTGTGGGATCTAAGGTCCCCTTAATCAGAAACAGAGTGGGCATCACCATTCCAAAATCATCAAGATTGAGGACTGAACAAACAGGGGTAATGCAAATATGGACTAAAGTAGAATTATTCTTATTCTAACAATAGAAGAACTTACAACATTGATATAAAGCAGTGGCCACCAGAGGTTCTGAAGGGAGGGATATTAAAGAAAAGGTGTAACATGGGGAATTTTGGGGACATTGGAATTGTTCTGCGTGACATTGCAATGACAGATAAAGACCATGAGGCATTTTGTCAAAACCTGTAAAATTGTGCAGGGCAAAGTGTAAACTATAATATAAACTAGAGACCATGGTTAGTAGCAATGCTTCACTATGTGTTCATCAATTGTAACAAACATACCACACTAATGAAAGATGTTGTTACTGGGAAAAGTGCAGGAGAGGGAGAGTGTGGGGTATGTGGGAATCCCTCTATATTTTCAATATAATATTTATGTAATCTAAAGCATCTTTCAAAATAAAATAAAATAAAAGAGTATGGGGGATTTCCATGTAACTCCCAAACCCACTTACACAATTTCCCCTATTATTGACCATCTTACATTATGGTTTATACTTTGAGCTATATAGTTGTACAGTTTTTCAGAGCATTTTTTTGGGCACTGGAATTGTTTGTTCTGTATCATACTTCAAGGACAGATACATGACATTATGCATAGGTCAGAGCTTATGAAATGAGTCTTTTGAAGGTTAAATTGGCTCCTACCACCATGCTATGCTGCAACCACTCCCCAGGACAAGTTTGCCTTGCTCTCTTACTTTCCACCTCTCCATCTATCTTTCCTCCTTCTGCCTGCTTAAATACTCTCTGCTCATGAATCCAATCTCATCTCCTCTCTCCTTTCATTTTACTCCACTTGCACACTCAGCCTGGGCCCAGGGAATGAAATGATCTTGTTTACCTTGAGTTCAACTCTTTAGGGACTTATAACTGTAACTTTTTACCCCAAAGAAGTATGCTTTATAAAAGGCAACAGAGTTCTGGTGCTTTGCATCAGCACTACTTCGGTTGACTAATACAGACACATGCCACCATTGTGGCATATGTCTCATATGCTACAAGGTGATATTGATATTAACTGGTCTGGATCTTTCTCATCAATACAGAAACATGCCCAAATAAAATGCATCTTAAAAATAAGAAATGTCCTCACTTAACTGTTTGTTCCTCCAATGCTTTTAACCAAAATTTCCCCTCTTCCTCTTAATGGTAAATGTCCTGGGGCAAATGTGTTTCTTTCCTGGACCTACTTTATCCCTCCCATTCCTTCTTTAAATTGGGTTTCCAATCTCATCACTAATTGTCAACAATAGGGAAGTGGATGTGGCTCAATTGATAGAGCATTTGTTTACCATAGAGAAAGTCCAGGGTCTGGTATCCAGGGTCTCCTGACCCATGTGGTGAGTTGGCCCATGTGCAGTGCTACCATGTGCAAGGAGTGCTGTGCCACACAGGAATGTCCCCCACATAGGTGAACCCCATGCACAAGGAGTGCACCCTGCATGGAGAGCCATCCTGCATGATATAAATGCAGCCCACCCAGGAGTAGTGCTGCACACATGGAGAGCTGACACAGCAAGATGACTCAACAAAAAGAGACACAGATTCCCGGTACCACAGACAAGAATGCAAGTGGATGCAGAAGAACACACAGTGAATGGACACAGAGAGCAGACAACGGGGATGGGGAAGGGGAGATAAATATTTTAAAAATTGTTAACAATAACCTCTGCCTTGTTTAATCGAATCAACAATTATTTTACCACAATAAATAAATACAATAGTTAGAGAAGCAAGAAAGCACTATGATATCTCAACTCTGGGAAAAGTTGGAATAGCTCTAGGATGACCTCACATTAAGTTCTAGGCTTCAATTTTCTCTAAGCCAGGAGTTCTTAAATTTTTTGCTCCATGGACCCCTTTGCTGGTCAGATGAACACCATGGACCCCTTATTATGTCCACACTATGCTGTGTATATTTAATAAACATGTTACAACCATGCCGGTATGTCCCCACAAGAATATTGTTTTTAATTTAAATTCAAGCTCATGGAGCACTTGTTAAGAACCCCTGCTTTAAGCCTTTCATGCACTAACTATAAGGCTTTCTTAATATTTATTGAGCATCCTTTTCCTCTTCCCTCATCTCACTGAATTAATTTAGGAATTAGTTTGGACCCATTTGATTAGTTGTTCCACATTCTTCATCTCCTCCTGCTTTTCATTTGTTCATTTGAATAAGTAATGTCTGTTTCTTAGTATGGCTTGTAATCTTTTGCTGAAATTGAGGCATCTGTTTATCTTGGGTTTATTCTGTTGGAGAGTTTCTCTCTCTTGCCTGGAGTTTTATTTTTGCTTGGATTTGTGTTTTTTCTTTTTTTTCTCAATACAGAAATGGTTTTATTCATTTTTAACTAGTGTATGCTGTCAGTAAAACACTATTATTTTTTAAAATTTTTATTTAATTGCATTTTTTAAAAGATACATAGATCACAAAAAATGTTACATTAAAAAACATGAGGTTCCCATATACTCCACATCCCACCTTACCCCATTCCTCCCACATCAACAACCTCTATCATTATTGTGGCACATTCATTGCATTTGGTGAATACATTTTGGTGCACTGCTGCACCACATAGATTATAGTTTACATTGTAGTTTACACTCTCTCCCAGTACATTCAGTGGGTTATGGCAGAATATATAATGTCCAGCATCTGTCCCTGCAATATCATTTAGGAAAACTCCATTTCCCAAAAATACTCCCATATCACATCACTTCTTCCCTCTCCCTGCCCTCAGCAAATACTGTGGCCACTTTCTCCACATCAATGTTTCAATTTCTTCCATTGCTAGTCAAAATAGTTCTATAGTAGAACACCACTAAGTCCACTCTAATACACACTTTATTCCTCCATTCTGTGGACCCTGGGATGGTGATGTCCACTCCACCTCTAGATCAAGAGGGTGCTTAGATTCCACATGGATGATGAATGCAATTCTCCTTGCAGTTGTAGGCACTGTTGGTTCCCTGGTGTGGTGTTTGACCATCTTCACCTCGCTGTTAGCTGACCTGTGTAAGTCCAATGAACCAGAGAATAGGAGTTGCAACTCTGCTGAGGCTCAGGGCTCAGCTGGCACATGGACAGTCCAGAGATTTGAGTCTCCTGAGTATACACCAACCCTAGCACCAACCAAAGGTTCAGTAAAAGTGACAGAAGAGGCATGTGTAGAAAGGTCACATCTGAGTCCAACTCCATCACACTCAGGGACACAAATTCCAAAGTAGGGCCCATTGACAAGGCACTGAACTTCAGAGCCATCTGCCATGACCATAGAACCTGTTTGTCTCCATAGCCCTCAGGAGCACCCTTACCTGGGTTTATATCTACTTTGACTGTCTCTTGGATCCTCCTGAGATGTGCATAAGCATGACCCCTCTGATAATATCCTGACTTTTTTGGAAACTCTTAGCCATATAAACTCATTTGTCTTTACCATTTCCCCCTTTTATTCAACATCTTTTTCTAGTTGCATCACCAGATACTGATTGGTAGTAAACCCTCAGCACCAGGGCAGTTTAACCCGGGGAGTCATGTCCCATGCTAAGGGGAAGGTAATATATTTACATACTGAGTTTGGCTTAGAGAGTGGTCACATTTGAGCAACATGGAGGCTCTCAGGAAGTAACTCTTAGGTATCTTGCACCTCTAGGCCTAGTTGAAATTTCAGGCACACAGGTACAGAAGCATACTCATCAGTATCAAGGATGCATTATTGGACCATCATTTTTCTCTGTCCTTTAATCTTGCTTTTGGGGATTGTTACTGTTCCATTGGAGAATGTGAGAGAGCTCCCCTGGCTAGGAACTCAGCCCTCCCTCAGTTGTCATTTGTAACTGTACCAACTATGAAAATACCCAATGAATACCTGAACATTTTTATAAACCCTATACACCTGCCCTGCAGAACTCACTCCCAACCATGTGTTCCCCATCAATAACACCCCACCAGTGTTTCACCGCTGCCATAGTTGAACCCCTCTGAGGTCCGAAGCTTCTTCAAAAATGAAGCCTAATATATTGCCAAATTCAATTAGTAGGAAAATGAAATAAAAATAATAGGTTTAAAGATTAGAAATTGAATACATACTAATTCAAAAAAACTAAAATAAAGTAAAAAATAAATTTGGATATTAAAAAAACAAAAAATATCATAAAACTTTGTTTTGACATCTTGCCTTTCATCACTGTAATAGGTATTATCCTGTATGTACAGTGGCAAGGCAATTTCTTTCATTTCTTCCTCAGTGTCTACATCCTTTTTTTAAAAAAAAATGTAATTGTGTCTTCAAAATTTTTAGGTCACAGTAAAGTCAAATATACAATATATGGGACTCCCATATATCCAACATCAAACCCTTTCGCCCTTCTGCACCAATGATCTTTTCACACCTTCATGTTATATTTGCTGCAGCTGATGTACAGATACTGAAACATAGCTACCAAACGTGGTTCCCTTTTCATTTACATTATGGTCTATATTTTCAACTGTACATTTTTCTAAATTTTTAGTTACATTATGGTCTACATTTTAGACTATATGCTTTCATAAATTTTTGGTAAAATTTAACATATTCTCTATCCTTCATGGCACAATTTTGTGAAATACTTCCATTGCCCCCCAGTTACCCTGCTTCCATCTATGCTATTCCTCTCTCCCTCTCCCCTCAGGGCCCACAGTGACAACCAAGCTTCATTGCTTGAAGGACCAGATTCACAGATACTCGCAACAATGCTGAGGGCTTGATACATTAGACTGTCCTCTCCCATTGGGAGCCACCAATTCTCTTGAGAGACACAATTCCCTATGTTTGAGAACATCAGACCTCCCCAAGATGGGTACACCTTTCCACTCATTGTATGGGTCTCCTCCATATGACATAAGACACGGTTACAAGGTGAGCAATCACACACTCCCCAGAAGCCTGCTCCTGTGCCAGATGCCCCCCATTAAGCACCTTAAACAGGTAACCCTTTATTATTATATTTTAAAGCATTTTCTAAACATTATAGTTTCAAACATATACCCAACAATCTCCCATGTTCATCTGTTCCCCCAACCGTCCCTCCAA
This sequence comes from Dasypus novemcinctus, assembly GCF_030445035.2. Lineage (NCBI taxonomy): Eukaryota > Metazoa > Chordata > Mammalia > Cingulata > Dasypodidae > Dasypus > Dasypus novemcinctus. The sequence continues at coordinate 16,704,283 of NC_080700.1, read as the reverse complement.
TTCCTTGTACCATCTGACCCATCCTCCCCACACTAGCCAACCACAAGCCTGCATAGCCCCACCCAATACTGTCCCTATGCTCCCATGTTATCCCTTCTCTGTACAACTACTTATCTCTACTTTATCATAGATTTCACCCATGTAGGCATCAGCTCACAACTTTCTTTCCCTTCCCCAATTTCCTGTAAGCCTATGATCCAGTCTCTAACTCTCTAAGACAGCTTGGTTTGCTTATTTTATATCAGAAAGGTCATGTAGTATTTCTCCATCAATGCCTGGCTTGCTCCATTCAACATAAGGTCCTCAAGATTCATCCATGCTATCACATGTGTTTGTAGTGTATTCCTTCTTATAGCTGAGTAGTTTTCCATTTTATGTATGCATATTACATTTTGTTTATCCATTCATCTGTTGATGGGCACTTGGGTTGATTCCAACTTTTGGCAATAGTGAATAATGCTGCTATGAACATTGGTGTGCATATATCGATTTGTGTCCTTGTTTTCAGTTTTTCTAGGTATATACCCAGCAGTGGAATTGCTGGGTCATATAGCAAATCTATAGCTAGTTTTTTGAGAAACTGCCAAACTGTCCTCCAGAATGGCTGGATCCTTCTGCATTCCCACCAGCAGTGGATGAGAGTTCCATTCCTCCACATCCTCTCCAACACTTGTAGTCTTCTGTTTTTTTAATAGCCACCAATCTAATGGGAGTAAGATGGTATCTCATTGTAGTTTTGATTTGCATTTCCCTTAAGCTAGTGATTTTGAGCATATTTTCATGTACTTTTTAGCCATTTGTATTTCTTCTTTGGAGAAGTATCTGTTCAAATCTCTTGCCCATTTTAAAAATAGGCTGTTTGTCTTTTTATTTTTGAGATATAGGATTTCTTTATATATACAGGATATTAGTCTCCTATCAGAAATATGATTACCAAATATTTTCTCCCATTGAGTAGTCTGTCTTTTCACTTTCTTGACAAACTCCTTTCAGGTGCAAAAGGCTTTAATTTTGAATAGGTCCCATTGATCTATTCTTCTGTTCATTTGCTGCTCATGCTTTGGGTGTGAAGTTCATGAAGTCATTTCCTATTACAAGGTCCTGTAGATGCTTCCCTACATTGTTTTCCAAGGTCTTTATGCTCTTGGTTCTTATATTTAGGTCTTTGATCCATCTTCAATGCATTTTTGTATAAGTTGTGAGACGGTAATCCTCGTTCATTCTTTTGTATACAGATAACCAGTTCTTCAGTTACCACTTGTTGAAGAGGCCATTCTCTCCCAGTTGAGGGAGCTTGGTGGCCTTGTTGAATATCAGATGACTATATATGTGAAGCTCTATATCAGAACTCTCAGTTCAGTTCCATTTGTCAGTATGCCAATCCTTGTGCCAATACCATGTCATTTTCACCACTGTAGCTTTGTAATATGTTTTGAAGTAAAGTAGTGTAATTCCTTCAATTTCATTTTTCTTTTTCAATATGTCTTTGGCTATTCAGGGCCTATTTCCTTTCCAAATAAATCTTGTAGTTAGTTTTTCTAGTTCATTAAAAAATGATGTGTTGATTTTTATTGGGATTTCATTGAATCTGTAGATCAGTTTGGGTAAGATAGACATCTTAATGATATTCAATCTTCCTATCCATGAACAGGGAATATTCTTCCATTTATTTAAGTGTTCTTTGATTTCCTTGAACAGTGTTGTATAGTTTTCTGTGAATAAGTCTGTTATATCTTTAGTTAAATATATTCCTAGGTATTTGATTTTTTAATTTACTATTGTAAATGATATTCGTTTCTTGATTTCTCCTCAGATTGCTCATTATTGGAGTACAGAAATGCTGCTGATTTTTGCACATTAATCTTATGACCTGTGACTTTACTGAACTTTTCCATAAGTTCTAGATGCTTCAGTGTAGTTTCTCAGGGCTTTCTATGTATAGGATCATGTAGTCTGCAAATAGTGAAATTTTGACTTCTTCCTTTCCAATTTGGATGGCTTTTTATATCTGGTTCTTGCCTCAGTGCTCGAGCAATACTTCTAAAACAATGTTAAATAGGAGGATATCCCATTTAGATACCCTTTCTCTGGCCTGATTGCCCCATATCCTGCTGTTCTCTCAGTTCTTGCCTGGGGACCACTACGCTGGCCTGATTGCAGCATAGCCTACCAATTGCCCTGTGTCCATCTGGACATCCCATAACTGGCCAAATTGCCCCATGGTCTGCCACTCCCTGGGTGCCCAGGTGGGCACCCATTCACTGGATTGATCACCCAGCTCCCCTCCACTCTCCTGATACTCAGCTGAGACACCACTCTCCAGCTGCCCTCTCTGATCATTACTATGATCCCACAGTTTCCCCTAGGCCCAGCAAGACTAACTGTCTTCCAGGAGCTTCTGGAGGAGGAATGCAACCTGTCATTCTCTATTGTGCAATGTTGGATGTCTACTTCAGGTATTTTGAAGCTCAGGTGTTAGGTAGGCATATAATTACAAGTGTTGTATTTTCCTAATGTATTGATCTTTTAAAATTATTAAAAGTCTCTCTTTCTCTGTAGTAATATTTCTTTAACTTTCTCTATAGTAATATTTTATAATTATTAAAAGTCTCTCTTTCTCTGTAGTAATATTTCTTTAATTTTCAGTTCACCTGTGTGCATGTACTCAGCCTCATGTTAAGCTAGGTGCTTGTGGATGACTGGGGAAACTATGGGTTTCATAAAGAAGGAAATTGAGATTCTTTGTTCTGCCAATTAGGGGGAAATAATTTTTGTTTGGTCATAGTCATCCATTCCTTATTCCACATTCATGTGCTGAGCAGCCATGCTGAGCCTCCACACAATGTTCAATGCATGTGTCATTGCTCCTGCTCACCATTGCTGCATCATCCTTCACAACTCCCCTACTCACATTCTCCTGTGCATACACAATGAGCGTCACTCTTTCCCTAAGGATTATATTCTTATTCTTGCCTCTGGGCCTTTTCACTTGCTGTTCCCACATCCCACAAGCATCTGGTGGACAACTTCTTGACCTCAAGATCTCAATTTAGTGTTCTCTTTCACATGGAATCTCCCTGGCCTCAGGAGAATTTCCCTCCTCTGGACCTGCCCTATCATGGCACACCTCCATGAATGGTATTTGCTTTTTTAATTGTCTGCTTCCTTCATTAAAGTGGGAAAATATTACAGCAGAAGATGGATGTGTTTTAAATGCAGTTTTGCTCTCAGAAAGTAGTCCAGAGCTGGATACGGAGGAAAATTGCATTAAATGTTAAAAGACTAAATTAACAATTTATTGTAAGTAAATGAACACATAACATCTGGGCTCTGAAAACCTGGAGGTTAATTAGAGATCTGCAATCTGGCATATAGTAGATCACAGTCTTTTATGACTAGGCCATGATGCTTCCCCTCTCTGAGTTAACATTGTCCAGTCACAATGGTATGCTCAACATGATAAAAGAAATATATGAAAAGCCCACAAAGCTAACATTCTACTTAATGGTGAAAGACTGATTGCTTTCCCTCTAAGATCAGGAACAAAACAAAGATGTCCACTGTCACCACTCTTGTTCAACTGTACTGGAATTTCTGCCAGAGTTATTAGGCAAGAAAAGGAAATAAATAGCATTCATTTGGAATAGAAGTCAAACTTTCCCTATTTTCAGATGTTGTGATCCAGGTACAAAATCAATATCCATAAATTAGTAGTATTTCTGAAAAGCTAAAATAATTGAATAAATAGGAATAGACTTAACCATGGTTTAAAGAATATGTACACAGGAAACTACAAAACGATGCTAAAAGAAATCAAAGAAGACCTAAGTAAATGGAAGGACATTCTGTGTTCATGCACTAGAAGACTAAATATTGTAAAGATGTCACTCCTACCCAAAGCAATCTATAGATTCAACACAATACCAATCACAACAAACACCCTTCTTTACAGAAAAGGAGAAGCGAATTATCAAATTTATATGAAAGACTAAGGAATCCAAATAACCAAAGCTATATTAAAATAGAATGAAGTTGCAAGACTCATATTTCCCAGTCATAAAACTTATTATAAAGCCTCAGTATTCAAAATAGCATGGTACTCCCATAAGAATAAACATATAGACCAATGAAATAGAATTGAGAACTCAGAAATCAACCATCACATTTATGGCCAACTGATTTTTGGCAAGGGGGCAAAGACCACTCGATTGGGAAAGAAGAGTATCTCTAACAAATGGTGCTGGGAAACTGAATCTCTATTTGCAAAAAAAAAAAAATGTACCTCACACTTTATGCACATATCAACTCAAAATGGATAAAAACCTAAATATAAGAGCCAGAACTATCAAACTCATAGAAGAAAATATAGAGAAGCAGACCTTGTGTTTAGCAGTGCTTTCTCCCCAAGCTGCAGCTTTGGGTGATAGGCACATGGCAGGATTGGTTCTTCTCTGCCTTCTCCTCCGGGCCACATTCTTTCAGCTTCTAGCTAAAGTGGCTTCCTCTCATATCTGGGTTCTGTCTATTTCAGCTTCTCACCCTGGGGCCTTCTCTCTCAGCATATGGGCATTTCTTACTGAGCTTCTGTGAGTCTCTACATATTTCTCACATTCATAGAGTTCACCAGTAAGAAGATTAAGACCCATCCTGGGTTGGTGCTTCAGGGGCAATCACCGGACATTGTAAACCCTCCCAGGGCCCACTGGATGGTACGTGGGAGAGTATGGGCTATGATGTGGACCATTGACCATGAGGTGCAGAGATGCCCAGAGATGTACTTACCAAATGCAATGGATGTGTCATGATGAAGGGAGTGAGGGTTGCTGGGAGGGGGGGGGGGGGGAGTGGAGGGGTGGTGGTGGTGGGGTTGAATGGGACCTCATATTTTTTGAATGTAATATTTTTACAAAATGAATAAAATAACTAAATAAATAAATAATAATTTAAAAAAGACCCATCCTGGGTCACACAAAATAATCATAGGCCCTTAAGTGAAGAAATTTAATTAAAAGAACCCATTTACAATAGATTCAACACAATCACAATCAAAATTTAAAAACCAACAACCTTCTTTGCACATAAAGAAATGGATTAGTTCTAACAACATAATTTTTTGGTATCCACAAAAGCTTCAAGCTGTCATAAATGCAATTAAAATTGGAAATTTACACATTTTAGAGAAGATGCAGAGAAAAAAGAACACTCATTCATTGCTGATGGTAATGTAAAATGGTGCAGCCACTGTAGGAAACAGTTTGACAGTCTCTCAAATAGTTGAGTCTAGAACTGTCACACGACCCTGCTATTCCTCTACTAAGTATATATCCCAAAAATTTGAAATCAGGGACTCAAAAAGATATTTTCACAATGATATTATTGGCAGCATCACTCACAATTGCCAAAGGTTGGAAGCAACATAAGTGTCCATCAACTGACGAATGGATAAACAAAATATGGTATATACATACAATGGAATATTATTCCATTTTAAAATGAAGGAAGTTCTAATAGAGGAAACAGCATGATGAACATTGAAGACACCATGTTAAATGAAATATGCTGAACACAAAAGGACAAATATTGTATGATCTCACTGATATGACATAATTAAAAGCAATCTTATAGATTCAGAATCTAGAATAGTTACCAGAGTTTGGGGCAGGGATACGGAATGAGAAGTTCATCCTTAAATGTAGATGTTTCCTATTCAGAGTGATGGAAATGTTCTGATAATAGATGGTGGTATTGTGAACATAATTAACAGCACTGAAATATATATCTGAATGTGGCTAAAAGGGCAATTGTTATGTTGTATGTGTGGTAACAAAATGAAAAAAAATGGTTTTATAAATCCATGGAAGAGCACTACATAGAGAGTAAAACTTAGCTTAAATCATGGACTTAGGTAATGGTATAAATTTAAAATGTGCTTTCCTAAATTGTAACAAATACTATATTCCATTTCAATGCAAGCTGTTATCTGTATGGTGATATATGGGAATTCTGTAACTTCAAGCATGATTGTTCTGGAAACACATACCTTCTCTGATAAAGAAAAATGGTATTGACATTTAATAAAAGAAAAACTTTTCATGCAAAAAATCAATTTAAGCAATTTAAGATATTTTAAAATAGTCACAATAAAATGGTCATGCCTTAAACCATTAACTATATGTGCAATTAGAGCTGTGCATGAATAACACAATCTGCCTCAGAAAGAGGCCAAAGTCTCATTCTTTGACCAGTGTTTACTAAGACATTATGATGTTCTAGACACAGGTATTGTTAAGCCCCAGACAAAGATGTCTGCATTGCTGAGGAGCAGGTCCATCTTAAAGCTTCTGAATTCTTATTTTAGTGACATTTTTGCCTCTTTATGAACCAATTATGTATTTATGAATAGTGTTTTCTTCCAATTTCATTTGCAGGATAAGTACTGTGCAATTGTGAATTTAGAAACAGTTGATTCACCTTAAAACCTTTTTAAAATTTTATTGAACAAGGCAAGGTGTGCACAAATAAGTAAGCAAGTAAATTGTGGTCAATTGCATTATTGTTCCTGATTCCTTACACTGTTATATATTTGTCCTTTGCCATGTGAGACTGTGCAGTTCCTCTCATTAGAGGCAAAGTACATGTTTTTCACCTGATTGGTGTTGGACTTGGCCAGTGGCATGTGGGAAGAAGTAAAGGGTATCAGTTTGAACCTAAGCCTTAAGAGGTGTTATAAGTTGCCACTAATTTCTCTTATATATTTTTATCCAGCATGGAAAATACTTCTCCTGAGAAGCCCATTGACTGGGGAACAATAAACATTTATTGCAGAACTGAACTGAGCCTGTAGCTTGAAACCAAGCCTATGTGAAATCAGCAAAGCAGTTCCACCTGACCTGAAATATGTGTAAATAAATGGCCACTGAGGTTTAAAAAAAAGAAATATTGACATCAAACTTCCCAAATCTGATGAAATGTATTAATATACAAATCAAAGAAACAGAACAAACCAAAGTAGGTTAAAAATAAAGGCCCACTCCTAGGTAAATGTATTAATTAGCCAAAGGGGTGCTGATGCAAAGTACCAGAAATCTGTTGGCTTTTATAAAGGTATTTATTTGGAGTAAAAGCTTACAGTTACAAGGCCCTAAAGAGTCCAACACCAAAGTCTGTTGCCATGTGTTGAAGCAAGATGGTTGGTAATGTCTGCAAGGGTTCAGTTTTCATCTCTATCTTAAGGCTCCATGGGCACAACTTCTTAGAATCTCAACTGTAGGCTGGAGGCATCATTTCTTTCTGGGCCTTCTTAGCTGCTCAGGGCTCTGATCTCATTAGCAGCAAACTATCAGGCAAATGGCTCATTTATCTTCAGGGTCCTAGAATCAAGTTCCCTCCTCTGTCATGTCTATGGTGTTCTTTCTATTCTCATATATCTTCTCCTGTCTTTTTTTTTTAAAGATTTATTTATTTATTTATTTCTCTCCCCTCCCCCCCCACCCCGATTGTCTGTTCTCTGTGTCCATTTGCTGCATCTTCTTTGTTCGCTTCTGTTGTTGTCAGTGGCACGGGAATCTGTGTTTCTTTTGGTTGCGTCATCTTGTGTCAGCTCTTTGTGTGTGTGGCACCATTCCTGGGCAAGCTGCACTTTCTTTCATGCTGGGTGGCTCTCCTTACGGGGCGCACTCCTTGCGTGTGGGGCTCCCCTACCTGGGGGACACCCCTGTGTGGCACGGCACTCCTTGTGCACATCAGCACTGCGCATGGGCCAGCTCCACATGGGTCAAGGAGGCCCGGGGTTTGAACCATGGGTCTCCCATGTAGTAGACGGACAACCTAACCACTGGGTCAAGTCCTCAGCCTTCTCCTGTCTTCTTGATTGTCTATTTATATAGCCCACCAAGGGGATGAGAACTCAACCTTGCATGTCCTAATGACATGGTTAGATCTAAACTCTAATCTTGATTTAATGAAGTAAACATAAAACCTTTGAACTTAAATCAAAGAGTTTCATGTCCAATGGAAGAGACAAGTTTACAAACATAACCTATATCTCATTTTTAAAAATTCATAAGTAATATCAAACTGCCACAATAAATCATAACCAAATTATTGAAAGCCAAGAAAATAAGAAAGTCTTGAAAGCAGAAAGGGAAAAACAACTAACCAAGATTCAGAGGAGCATCAAGATGATTAATGGCTGACATGATCAACAATAGAGGCCAGAAGAGAGAAGGCTGACATGTTCGAAGAGTGATTTTGTATACAGCATAAGTATTTTACAGAAATGAAGGCAAAATTAATATATGCAAATGTTACTTCTTTCAAAAATTGAAACTTAATACCCTTACCCCCTCTTTCCAGTGTGTCTGGATTTAGTCACTCATGTTGTGGTAAAGAGAGCATACAAAGAAAACATTGTATTATCAGAGTGCAGAAATCTGGTTGACACCGCCTTAGCCAAGCAAACAAGATAACATCACCAGTGACAAATCATACTGATGGTAGGTACCACATGATATGATGAGAATGGCACATCACTTCTGTTGTACTCTTCTTCAAAATCCATAAAATCAGGCTAATAATGAGAAACAATCAGACAAATGCAACTGAGGAAAAAATTAATGATCAAATTTAGTATTCTTCAATACCCTCCAGGACATGAAAGACAAAGAAAGGCTGAGAAACTGTCACAGAGTGATAACTAAAGAGACATGAATAAATGCAACATCACCTCCCCAATCATTCTGAAATCAATTAGCCATAAAAACTCATTTGTATTTAATACTTCCCCCTTTAGCTCAAGTTATTTTTCCAAATGCATTGCTAATTGACACTTGGTAATAATCTCTTGGTGCCAGGGATGCTTATTCCTGGAAGTCATGTCCCATGCTGGGGAAAAACAGTGCATTTAACATGCTAATTTTGGCTTAGAGAGAGACTTTATCTGAGCAACAAGGAGGCTTTCAGGAGGCAATTCTAAGGCAATATGTAAAACTAGGCCATTTCAATTTCACAAGAAAAGTTTCATAAGTACAACCATCAATATCAGGAACCTGATGTAATGGTCTGTCCTCCTTTGTTAGGCACTGCCCCATGTACTTGTGGGATTCTTACCACTCTATTACAGAAGATAGCTGGAGTTTTCAGGATGGGAATTAAATATTCTTTCAGTTATTGTGTGAGTCTCCACTCACTAAGACAATGCCCCATGACCAATTGAACATATTCACATGCCATAGAGGCATGCTCCAGGTGGACCCTTCCCTGCACATCTAAATCACTGATACACTGAACCAGTGATCCACCCCTGCCACAGTTGTGATGCTACTGCAATTCAAAACTGTCTCCAAAACAAAGACAAAAATATACAAATAAAATAATAAAAAAATTAATGTTTAAAAATAAACAAAATACAAAAATAAAAAATATTTTCATTGTATTTTCCATTACTGTAAGATCAATTATCTTTTATATAAGTGAAAATTTCTTCCATATATTCCCACTGTCTTTTTTTTTCCACTTTATTTTCAAAGAAGCCTGAGATTACAGAAAAGTCATGTAGGAAATATAGGAGATTCCCACATACCCAACACTCTCCTCCTCTCTCACTCTATTAATAATAACATTTGTACATGTGTATTGTACATTTGTTTCAGTTGGTACATAAATATTGAAGTATTGCTACTAACCATGGTCAATAGTTTACATTTTGCACCATTCACTTTTGTATGTTTTCACAAAATTTAAAATGGCTTGTCAATTTCAAGATCATGCAGAACAATTCCAATGTTCTAAAATTGCCCTATGTTCCTTGTATCCTATTCTATTCTATTCTATTCTAGTCTAGTCTAGTCCAGTCCAGTCTAGTCTATTTTAGTCTATTCATCCTTCCCCCTCAACTCAGAAGTTTTGGTAACCACTAAGTTTCAATTTTCAAAGAATAAGGTTCTTTCCAGAGGTTACACTTAGGTATATCTCAGAAGATCTCATTATTGCCAAAGTAAACAGTGCCTCAAAGAGTGGGGCTTCTAAGGGCTTTAGAAATATCTAGACACTATAGGCAAGTAGACAATCTCAGGAATTCAGCACCCTGTCAGTGGGCCTAAATTTGGAATAAGTGCCCCTCAGTGTCACAGAGTTTGACTCATTTATAAATTCTCTACACATGGCTCTTCTGCCATTTTTTTTGCCCATGTAATTATATGCTCCAGAGACTTAAGTGTGTTCATATGCTGGTTCATCCCTGAATCACAGCAAAGTTGCAACAACTACTCTCCAGTTGACAAATAACAAAATGATGATGATGGATAATGCCCATCCCCCAAAACAGTGTATCTACAATGGAAAGCAAGACAGTTCCATCTATCTGCCCCATGGGATTTCAGGCCCTCTCATTCAGAAACAGAGTGAGCATCACCATCCTAATATCCTCAAAGATGAGGAATGAGCAAACATAAGGGGAAACAATTATGGACTATAGTAGACTTATTATTCTAGCAATCAAAGAACTTGTATTATTGATATGAAGGCAGTGACCACCAGAGTTCCTGAGTGGAGCAAGGAGGAAGAATAGGAGTAACATGGGGCATTTTTGGGACATTGGAATTGTCCTGCATGATATTGCAATGATAGATACAGGCCATTAAATATTATGTCAAAACCTATAAAATTGTGCAGGGCAAAGTGTAAAGTATAATGCAAGCTATAGTCCACAGACAGTAACACTGTTTCAATATGTGTTCATTAATTGCAACAAATATACCAGACTAATGGAAAATGTTACTAATGTGTAAATATGTGGGAGGGGGAAGAGGTAGAGTATATGGGAATCATTTCTATTTTTGATGAAACATTTGTGTAACATAAGTCTTCTTTAAAATAAATAAATAAATGCAACATCACATTCTCAACTGGATTCTCAAACCACCACAAAAAGGGCATTATTGGAAAGTATTGGTGAAAACTGAATAATTCTGTAGTTTATTACAGAGTATTGTAATGATGTAACAATGCTGATTACTAATTTTTGAGAAATATACCATGGTTATATGAGATGACAATATTAGAGGATGTTGGTTGATGGAAACATGGGACTGCTGTATGATCTTTGCAATGTGTACTATTTCTTCTGTAATCTATTAGTGTTTCAAAATAGAAAGTTTTTCTTTAAAAAATGTGACAAACACATTCCAAGATTTTAAATATCACAGAGAGCTTTTTAGCACAAGACTTCTCCTGCAAGAAATACTAAAGAAACTCCTACAGGTGAAAAGAAATGGCACCAAATAGTAACAAGAGCACTGGACAGGGTTAATAAGTGGGTAACTATAAAAGGTTGTTGTATGCATTCCCTTTACTTTTCCTAATTTTTAAAAATGCAGAAGATACCACTATTCACAATAGAGTAATAATGGACTTGAATTTTGTATAAGAATAAGGTCAATGTAAATTATTTCTCTTATAATTTTATGAATTTGCAATTTGCCACCACAGCAAATAGAGAAGGATGTGTGTTCATCTAATCTTAAATGTTAGTACATTTATTGGAACTGTTCTATTGATATGGAAAATAGCTCTATTCTCTTCTTAACTCAAATAACTTAATAAAATAATTCATCTATGATTTGATATTTAAAAATAATGTCATGCTATAAATAAATAGAAAATAAAATTGCTTCTCTTGGTATGAACATTTTTTCACTTATGTTAAAAAATTGACAAATCTCTTTCTTCTTCACACTGACCTGTGAACTAGTGCTCAAAAATTAGATGATACTCATGCCATCTTTTCTTTGAACATCTCTAATATGTGTGCAGTTGTGAATTGGAAATTCCTTGTAAGTACCCCTAATGGTAATTGCTATAGATCCTAAAATCCTGGCAGCTAGGACTTTTTTAGCATCATTCCTGATTCAAGTGAGTGCAAAGTAAACATATTCCTTCATGACAGCTGTGGCTGGGAATGTTTTAGGCACAAAAGTTTTAGTTTTCTCTCAAAATTGAGTTTTACCTATTCAATATTACCGCTAGAGCTAGCAGATTGTGTTAGAGAATGTATTGAAACGTTTTCACTCTCTGTTAGTACAAATTAATATTCTTTCCTTTAAAAAATGTTAGACATTTCTGGTTTTAAATTTGATTTTAATCAGAGGGGGGCGGGGGCGGTGGGGTTGAATGGGACCTCATATATTTTTTTTAATGTAATTAAAAAAATAATAATAAATAAATATTTTTTAAAAAACAGTAAAATGTGGAACAAAACCTGAACGAATACAGAAAGTGCAGAAGGTCTGTGAAAAAGGAATTTTTTATGGTTAAGATTAAGTAAGATTTGATGGGTCTATTTATAAAATTTTTAAAGTTTTAGTATCAAATAGTATACTGATGCAAAATTGAAATTTTGTTCTTTCTCTGTTAGTGTGACAAAGTTTAAGTCATCAGTCTGTTTTAGAAAAAGTTTATAAAAGTTTTTCTCCTGAATAATCAGTATACAAAGAAAGTCTGTTTTATCAAAATAGCTTCCTGTTCTTTAACCTTATCATTTATTTGGATTTCTAAAAAAAACAAACAAGTCTTATCTCTTTTTAAGGAACATAATGTTCAAACCTGCTTTCTCAATATCAGATCCTGAAAAATATCTTATTTCAAACTATTGCAAAAGATTTCTTTTACCTTGAAAAATTAATGTAATAAAATAGTTACGTTCCTTTAATATGTTATAAGTTGAATGGAAAGTGGTTAAAAGTGTTACAAAATTAAAAGGATTATTTAACCCTCAAAAAAAAAAATCAGAGAATAACAGTAAGACATTGTGCATATTTAAGTTCAAACTACAAAGTCCAAATTTGTCACATATCTGGTGGTATTCCACTGTCACAGGCTTCACTTGCAGGCCATGGGACATGCAGTGCTGAGTTCACTTTGGCACAGTGTACATAGTCACTCATGATTTCTTTGCCACAATGCCCTTTATGCTAGCAGAGGTGCCAAGCAGCTTTACAATGGACAGAACTTAAGAATGCTCTAGTGGTTTTTCATATTATGCATAAGCATAATATTACCACTGACCAGCAAAAATAAAACTAACAAAGGTATTTTACATCATTTGATTACAACACAAAAATAGGCACAACTATTTTTTTGGTACAGAATTTTTTAAAATTTATTTTTTATTTCTTTCTTTCCCCTTCCCCCCCCCCCCCGCCATTGTCTGCTCTCTGTGTCCATTCGCTGTGTGTTCTTCTGTGACCACCTCTATCCTTATCAGTGGCACCGGGAATCTGTGTTTCTTTTTGTTGTGGCATCTTGTTGTTTCAGCTCTCCGTGTGTGTGGCGCCATTCTTGGGCAGGCTGTACTTTCTTTCGTGCTGGGTGACTCTCCTTATGGGGCACACTCCTTGCACATGGGTCTCCCCTACATGGGGGGATATCTCTGCGTGGCACGGCACTCCTTGAGCGCATCAGCACTACATGTGGGCCAGCTCCACATGGGTCAAGGAGGCCCGGGGTTTGAACCCCAGACCTCCCATGTGGTAGACGGATGCCCTATCCACTGGGCCAAGTCCACTTCCCCACAACTATTTTTAACACAGGATCAATAGTACCTAATTTTTTAAAAATGTAAATTAATGGAATGATTACTGATGAAGTTGAAATGAATTTGTGAGAGAAGAAAAGTATAAACAAATGTTCAAGCCAAAAAACAGTAATGACTTTAAAACAATTTGTAATAAAATAGCAGCTTAATGAAAAGGGGAGAAACATACTTTCAGTGGCAGGATAAGCTGTTTTACTTTAAGGGGTTTGGGGCTACTTTACAGTCAAGGACTATAAAATGTTTAGTGACAATAATGCTATTTTCATTAATTGAAAATGGTGCTTAATTTCTAAGCAACAAATTGTAGAAACATTGGTTTTATCAAGAAGATGAATTTCCTGAGACATTTTTATAAAAACTCCTGTGTCTTTTAATGCAGAGACATTATCATATAATTTTTAAAAGGCAAATAATTGAAATAGTAATGTCTCCTCTTTATATATTGAGGTAAAGCAGGGCATTTTGGAAAAAAACAGTTTTAGGAAATGAAAAAGCTAACTGAAAACTTCACTATAAAAGTGTTTAAAATCTTAATAAATCTCATTGGCTATGATATTGCCACTGTGCAAAGCTAAACATAGTAATGAAAGAAATCATAGATTGATGTGGAGAAACTGGCCATGGCAGCTGCTGATAGTAGAGAGAGGGAAGAAGAGATAGGATGTAGGGGCATTTTCAGGATTTGGAGTTGTACTGCATGGTGCTGCAGGGACAGATGCTGGACATTGCCATAGCCCACTGGGTGGACTGGGGGAGAGTGTAGACTCCAATGTAGACCACTGTCCATGTGGTGCAGCAGTGCTCCAAAATGTATTCACCAGGTGCAGTGAATGTGCCACGATGATGGAAGAGGTTGTTGATGTGGTAGGAATGGGGTGATGGGGTGGGAGGTATATGGGGACCTAATATTTTTTTAATGTAACATTTAAAAAAAAATAAAGAAGAAAAAAATGAAAAAAACTTAATAAAGATGGCAACTTCAGAAACTCTAAATAATAAAGCCAAAAATGAAAACATCGATCCTTTTAGAAATGAGTGGTGGGAAGTGGACTTGGCCCAGTGGTAGGGTGTCCATCTACCACATGGGAGGTCTACAATTCAAACCCCAGGCCTCCTTGACCCATGTGGAGCTGGTCCATGTGCAGTGCTGATGCATGCAAGGAGTGCTCTGCCACAGAGGGGTGTCCCCCGCATAGGGGAGCCCCACATGCAAGGAGAGCGCCCCTTAAGGAGAGTCGCCCAGCGCAAAAGAAAGTGTAGCCTGACCAAGAATGGCACCACACACACGGAGAGCTGACACACCAAGATGAAGAAACACAGATTCCCGTGCTGCTGACAACAGAAGCAGACAAAAAGAAGAACACGCAGCAAATGGACACAGAGAACAGACAACTGGGGCAGGCAGGGGGGAAAGGGGAGAGAAATAAATAAAAATAAATCTTAAAAAAAAAGTGAGTGGTGTGGGGAAAGAATGGAGCTAAAAGTCATTGCTGCAATAAGCTTAGGCTTTGCCCCTCCCAGTTCTGGCTAGAATCCCAGCACACTTTGAAAACAAGGGTGCTTCAGACTAAGATGACACTTCATCTGCTTCTCAGTCTCCTCTTAATATTGCTGCAAAAGTCAGGAACAGGGTGGGGGGAGATTCTCTCATTTTTTTTAATTAAAATATGGCAGTATTCTGAGTGCATTTTTATTTCTCCTGTCCTCTAATCTGATTCCTTAGTGTTAATAATCTTGTCTGAGAGAAAAGGGAATTATATGCAGATGATCTGTCTTGTGGCATCCATTATTTCCTAGGAAATGTGCCAAAGGTAGTTTAACAAAGTGTAAATACTGATGTAATTTCAGGCCAGCCCAAATGCCTTCAAGAAAATCCTGTATGTACTGTATGTGGTCCCAGAACAGCCAGCACTCTCAGCTAGGGGGGAAACTCCAAGGAGTCTCTATGAACCACAACCATAGGCCCTTTGTGTCTTTGGTGACTTTCAGAAGAAGAGAAAAATGGATTTGTGGATCCCCAGCTATTGGTGTGAAGCCTCTTGTGCAAAGTCTGATTCCAATATGCAGTGGGGTTTTAACATCCTATTTTTGAAAACTGAAATGTTACTCATTCTCACCATAATATCAACATCAAAAGCACTTCTAAGTTTAATTATATTATCTAGAGCAAATGCTTTAAAGGTAACAGTCCATATCATTTTAAAATTAGTCTTATGAAGTAAAAGCAAACTCATGATTTTAATAGTGATCTAAAGTCCCAAACAAGGTGATCTTAAATAATGAAGTACAAACTTAGAACACTGAACCTGCATCAGTTGAATCCCATTAGAGAGAACAGAAAGTAACTAGAAAAAACAAGAAAATCTACTACCCTTTGGATGGTGTATTAGCTAAAGGAGTGCTGATGCAAATACCAGAAATTGGTTGGTTTTTATAAAGGGTATTTATTTGGGGTAGGAGCTTACAGTAACCAGGCCTTAAAGCATAAGTTACTTCCCTCACCAAATTTATTTTCATGTGTTGGAACAAGATGGCTGCTGACATCTGTGAGGGTTCAGGCTTCCTGGGTTCCTTCCTTCCAGGGTCTTGCTTCTCTCTGGGTTCAGGGTTCCCTCTTCCCAGGGCTTGCTTCTTCCTGGGCTCATGGTTCCTCTCTTCCTGGGGCTTGCTTCTCTTTCCTCTGTGAGTTTACTTCCTGGGGCTCCAGCTTAAGGCTTCAGCATCAATCTCCAACATCAAAAACTGACATTAAGAACCCTCACCTCTGTTCTTTGCTATGTCTTTTATCTGTGAGTCCCCACCCCTTGGTCCTAATGATGTGGCCCAATCAAAGCTGTAATCATAATTTAATCATGCCCAGGTTCAGACCAGATTACAAACATAATCCAATATCTATTTTTGGAATTCATTACCATATCAAACTGCTACAGGTGGGTTAGCAGTTATTTCTGGAAAAATACTAAAAAACTAACTTGAAATCAAAGAAGACTTAAATAAATGAAAGAATATTCTCTGTACATGAATATGAAGACTAAATATTATCAAGGTATCTATCCTACACAAACTATCTACAGACTTAATGCAATCCCAATAAAAATCAACCAAGCATTTTTCATGAGTGGTAAAAACTAACTATGAAATTTATTTGGAAGGGAAAGTGGCCCTTAATAGGCAAAGACATATTGAAGAAAAGTGAAATCAGAGGAATCACACTCCTGATTTTAAAGCATACTACAAAGCAATAGTGGTCAAACAGCCTGGTATTGGCACAAGGATAGACATACAGACCAATGGAACCAAATTGAGAGTTCTGATATAGATCCCCATATGTACACTCATCTGATATTTGTCAAGACCACCGAGCCCACTCAACTGGGAGAGAATAGCCTCTTCAACAAATGATGTTTGGAGAATGGATATTCTTTTCCACCTGGAAAAGAATGAGAGAGGATTAGCATCTCAAACCTTATACAAAAATCAACTCAAGATTGAACGGAGATCTAAATATAAGAGCCAAGACCATAAAGACCTTGGAAGACAATGTAGGGAAACATCTATAGGAACTTGTAATAGATAATGGCTTCATGAATTTCACATCCAAAGCATGAGCAGTGAAAGAAAAATAGATAAATGGGATCTCCTCATAATAAAACCTTTTTGCATCTCGAAGGAGTTTATCAAGAAAATGAAAAACAGCCTACCCAAATGGAGAAAATATTTGGTAAACATATATGTGATAGGGGCTTATATCCAACATATATAAAGAAATCCTATATCTCAGGGGAAACAAAACAAAACAAAACAAAGCAGAAAAACAACAACTCATTGAAAACATGGGCAAGAGACCTGAAAAGACACTTCTCCAGAGAGGAAATACAAATGGGTAAAAAACACATGAAGAGAGGTTCAACATCACTACCTATTAGAGAAATGCTAATCAAACCTATAGTGAGATACCACTTACACCCATTACCTTGGTCCTATTAAAAATCAGAGGACTATGAGTGTTGGAGAGAACGTGGAGGAATGGGAACCCTCATCCGCTGCTGGTGGGAATGTAAAAGGATCCAGCCATTGTGGAGGACAGTTTGGCAGTTCCTGATGTTCTCAAACAAAAGGAATTGTGTCTCATGAGAGAAGCGATGGCTCCCAATGGGGGAGGACAGTCTAGTATGTCAAGCCCAAAGCATTGTTGCAAGTATCTGTGAATCTGGTCCTTCAAGCAGTGAAGATTGGTTGTAACTGTGGACCCTGAGGGGAGGGGGAAAGAGGACTAGAATAGATGGAAGCAGGGTAACTGGGAGCAATGGAAGTGTTCCACAAGATCATGCAATGATGGATATAGGACATGTTAAATTTCACCAAAAATGTATAAAAGTCTATAGGCTAAAATGTAAACCATAATGGAAAACATAAGGTAACCAAAAATTTAGAAAATTGTACAGTCTAAAATATAAACCATATTGTAAACCAAAAGGAACCATATTTCATACCTTTGTTTCAGTATCTGTACATCAGCTGCAGCAAAAACAACATGAACATATAAAAAGATCATTGCTGGGGAAAGAGGAAAAGAGTTTGAAGTTGGATATATGAGAGTCCCCTATATTGTACATATGAATTACTGTGATATAAACTTTTTTGAAGACAAAATTATAAATTAGGAAAAAAAAGAAAGGATTAGAAACTGGGGAAGAAATGAAAGAAATTGCCTTGCCTCTGTGCAAACAGGGCAACACCTATTACAGTGATGAAAGGCAAAACATCAAAAACAAAGCTTTATAATATTTTTCATTTTTTAATACCCAAATTTATTTTTATTTTTAGTTTTTCTAAATTAGTATGTGTTCTATTTCTAATCTTTAAACCCATCACTATATTTCATTTTCTTCTTAATTGGATTTGATAACACATTAGGCTTCATTTTTGAAGAAGTTTTGGACCACAGAGAGGTTCAACTATGGCAGGGGAGGAAAACAGGTGGGGTATTATTGATCAGCAACACATGATTGGGAGTGAGGTCTCCAGGGCAGGTTTATAGGGTATATAAAAATGTTCAGTTATTCATTGGATATTTTCATAGTAGTTTTAGTTACAAATGACAACAAAGGGAGGGCTGAGTTCCTAGCCAGGGGAGCCCTACCACATTCCCCAATGGAATCCCCCAATCCCCCAAGTGCAATGGCAAAGACCAATGAAGAAGGATTGTCCAATTATGAGCCCTTGATACTGATGACTATGCTTATGAGGCAGAGTTCCTGAAATATGAACTAGGCCTAGAGCTGCAGGGTGCCTAAGAGTTACTTTCTAAGAGCCTCCATGTTGCTCAAATGTGGGCACTCTCTAAGGCAAACTCGGCATGTAAATGCATTACCTTCTCCCCAGGGGCATGACTCCTGGGGATGACCCTCCCTGGCACCAAGGGATTACTGCCAATCACTAACTGGTGATGCAACTAGAAAGAGACCTTGAATGAAAGGGTCAACTCAGACTATCAGACTATCTCAGCCTACATGTAGGATCATGTGTTTAAAACTGCCTTTTGACCTTGAATGAAAGGAGGAAATGGCAAAGACAAATGGGTTTATATGGCTAAGAATCTTTAAAAAAGAATCAGGAAGTCATCAGAGGGGTCACACTTATGCACACCTCAGCAGGAACCCAGAGACAGTCAAAGTAGATTCAACTCCAGGTAATGGTTCTCCTGCGGGCTACAGAAACCCACAGGTTCTACAGTCATGGCAGATGGCTCTGCAGTTCAGTACCATGTCAGTGGGTCCTACTTTGGAATTTGTGTTCCTGAGTGTGATGGAGTTGGGCTCAGATGTAACCTTTCTACACATGCCTCTTCTGTCACTTTTATTGAACCTGTGGTTGGTGCTCGGGTTGGTGTATACTCAGGAGACTTGAATCTCTGGACTGTCCATGTGGCAGCTGCGTCCTGAGTCTCAGCAGAGTTTGCATCTCCTAGTCTCTGGTTCATTGGACTTACCCAGGTCAGCTAGCAGGGAGGTGAAAATGGTCAACCACCACACCAGGGAACCAAGAGTGACTACAACTGCAAGCAGGGGAATTGCATCCATCATCTATGTGGAATCTAAGCCCCCTCTTGATTTAGAGGTGGAGTGGACATTAATATTCAAGGGTCCACAGGATGGAGGAATAAAATATGGATTAGAGTGGACTTACTGATACTCTACTATGGAACTATTGTGACTAGTAATGGAAGAAATTGTAGCATTGATGTGGAGAAAGTGGCCACGGTAGTTGCTGAGGGCATGGAGAGGGAAGAAGAGACAATTTAGAGTTGTTCTAAGTGATATTGCAGGGACAGATGCTAGACATTATATATCCTGCCATAACCCACTGAATGTACTGGGGGAGAGTGTGAAATACAGGGTAAACTATTATCTGTGTAGTGCAGCAGTGCCCCAAAATGTGTTCACTGAGTGTGATGAGTGTGCCACAATGATGAGGGATATCATTGGGGTGGGAGGAGTGGGGTGGGTGGTATGCAGGAACCTCATATTTTTTAGTGTAACATTTTTTTGTGATGTATATATCTTCAAAAAATACAATTTACAAAAATGATATGGTGGGGTGGGGAGTGTGTTATATGGGAACTCTTATGTTTTCTTGTTTTTTAATGTTTTTTTTAATGTAACATTCCTTATGATCTATTAACTTTAATTTTTAAAAATTTTTTAAATGTATTCACCAAATGCAATGAATGTGCCACAATGATGAAAGAGGTTGTTGATGTGGGAGGAGTGGGGAGGATGGGGGGAGCTGGGCATATGGGAACTTCCTATATTTTTCATGTAAATATTTTCTGTGATATATGCATCTTTTAAAAAAAGACAATAAAAATTCATTTTCAAAAAGACTAAACTAACTTGTTCATTTTTCTGCTGTCTGCTTCTCTGGGTTGCTGATCTGAACAAGGATTAGGTAACTGTTAGTAGGTGGGATGAAAAATGGATGCAGATAAAATAAATTCAGCAATAATATCTTATTATCCCCACTACAGCTATCATAAGAGAAAACTGCTTGTAAATCACCTAAAAATCGAACCTCTATAATGACAGATATACACAAAAATGAAGCCAACAAAATAATCAAATAAAGTAGTAAGAAAATTAAATAATAATTTTTAAAATGACAAAAGTAGGAAAGTTAAAAAGAATTTTAAACAATAAATATAATTTAAAATAAACTTAAAAATTAATTTTGTATGTCCTTCATCACTGTAAGATATTGTCTTGTATATACAGTGACATTTTCTTCTGTTTATTCCCCCAATGTCTTACTTTTTGCATTTTGTCTTCCAGTAACCCTTCCCTGCCATAATTGAAAACAAAACAACAAAAAACATTCTCAACATTGTAGTCTCTACCACAAACCTGAAAATCTCCAGAATTCATCTACTCCCTCCCCTGACCCTCCCCTCAGTTCCATGGACAGTGCAACCACCCCCCCCCAACCCTTTCCAAATACCAGCACTGCCCAAACTGATAGCTTCACTGCGCCACTGTTGTGGCACATCCATTGCACAACTACACCCTTCCACCTTATCATAGATTTTGCCCATATGGCATTGGCTCACAACCCTCTACTCTCTTTCTGCCTCCTGTAAACTTATCTTCCAGACTCTACCTCTGTGAGTCTTCTCAATTTGCTTTATTCATATCAGTGAGGTCATGTAATATTTGTCCTTCGGTGCCTGGCTTGCCTCACTCAAATAAGGTATTCAAGGTTTATCCATGTTATCCCATGTTTTAATATTGCATTCCTTCTTATAGCTGTGTAATATTCCATTTTATGTATACACTAGAGTTTGCTCATCCTTTCATCAGCCAATGGACATTATAGTTGTTTTCAACTTTTGGCAGTAGTGAATAATGCCACTATGAACATTGGTGTGCATATATCTGTTCACGTCCCTGCTTTTAATTCTTCTGGCTATATATCTGGTGGTGGGATTGCTAGGTCATATGGCAGTTCTATAGTTAGCTTTCTGAGGAACCACCAGAATGTCCTCCACAATGGTTGCACCATTCTGCATTCCTACCAACAGTGAATAAGCATTCTCATTCCTCTACATCCTCTCCAACACTTTGTAGTCCTCTATTTTATTAAATAAATACCAGTCTAATGGGTGTAAGACGAAATCTCATTGATTTATATTTCCTTCATAGTTAGTGATGTTGAGCATCTTTTCAGGTGCTTTTTCACCATTTGTATTTCTTTTTTGGATAAGTGTCTATTCAGATCACTTGCCCATCTTTTAAATGGCTGTCTTTTTATTTTTGAGATGCAGATTTTCTTTATATATGCTGGATATTAGGCCCCTATCAGATATATGATTACCAAATTTTTTCTCTGATTAAATAGGCTGCCTTTTTCACATGCTCTTTTTCACAACCTCTTTCATCATCATGGGACATTCATTGCATTCAGTGAATACATTTTGGAGCACTGCTGCACCACATGGATAATAGTTTACATTGTAATTAGTTTTAATGTCAGGTAGTATGTTTCCTCTGATTTTATTTTTCTTTTCAATATGTCTTTGGCTATTCAGGGCTCTTTGCCATTCCAAATAAATTTCAGAGTAAGCTTTTCCAATTAGGTAAAAAATGTTGTAGTAATTTTTAATGGGATTACACTCAAAATGTAAATCATTTTGAGCAGGGTACACTTCTTAATGGTGTTTATTACTCCTATCCATGAACAGGGAATATTCTGCCATTTATTTAGGTCTTCTTTGATTTCCTTTAACAGTGTTGAGTAGTTTTCTGCATACAAATCATTTATATCCTGAATTTATTCCTCAGTATTTGATTATTTTAGTTGTTTTAGTTGCTACTGAAAATGGGAATTTTTAATTGCCTTCTCAGATTGCTCATGACTGGTGTAAAGAAATGCAACTGATTTTTGCACATTGATCTTATAACCTCTCACTTTACTAAACTCATTTATAAGCCCTTGAAGCTTTGTTGTAGTTTCTCAGACATTTCAAGGTATACAGTCATGTCACCTGCAAATAATGAAATGTTTACTTCTTCCTTTCCAATTTGGATCCTTTTTATGTCTTTTTCTTACCTAACTGCTCAAGCAAGTACATCTATCACAATTTCAAATCAGGTCAGTGACAGTTGGCATCCTTGTCTTGTTCAAGATCTTAAAGGGAATGTTTTTATGGTTTCACCATTAATATGTTGTTAGTTGTGTGTTTTTCATAAATATCATTTATCATGTTGAGGAAGTTTGCTTCTATTCCTATCTTTTGATGTGCTTTTAATAAGTAAAGAGGCTGTATTTGTCAAATGCTTTTTCTGCATCTAAAGGGATAAATGTGATTTGTTTCTTTCAAACTGTTTATGTGGTGTATTATTTTTATTGGTTTTCTTTTTTACCTTCTTTTTTATTAAATTGTCTTTTTTTAAAGATATACAGACCACAAAAAATGTTACATTAAAAAATATAGACTTTTGACAGCCAGCAAGATGGCAGCAGAGTAAGGAGCTCCTAGAGTCAGCTACTGCTACAGGGCAGATAGTAAACACCCAGAGCTATCTGGAGCTATCTGAAACACCTGTTTAGGGGTTCCTAGAGGCCACAAGAGCATCCTGCAACATACTTGAAGCAATGGAAGGAGGAGACTGCCCATCTCAGAGAAGACTCAAAAGTAGAGTGCTCCACACCACAAAGGTCAGTGCCTATCCTCCACTGGAGGCACAAGGTGCCTCGGGAACTGTTCTTCAGCTGGACTTGGAAGCTCCACATCCCAAAAATGGGAGAGGAAGAGATGGTTGGGCACCAACTTCATCTACTGAGGAGTAAATTCAGTGGGCTAAAGCATAATTCTGAGAACAGCTAAAGTTTGAACCTGTTGAAGTCAGAAAGAGGCCAGGAGCTGTCATATTAACTCTGTGCCTGGCACAAGGGGAAGCAGGGCAGACTGAAAATCATAGTGCTGATGGGGACCAGCTTCTTTCCATCCAGATCAGATTGCAGCTCTAGCCTAGGCCCCAGCCCCACCTCTAGCAGGGAGGAAGCTGCAGGGACCTGCACCAGCCTCTCCAGGAAATTACCAGCCAAGCTGTGGAGATCAGTTATTGTCTTTCTCTGGTGGAACAAGCCACCTCAGGAGCTACTCTGTGGCTGGAATTGAAGGTCAATTTCCCAAAAACAGGGGAAGAGGAGATGTTTGGCTGCAATTTTGGCTACTGATTGGTAGACTTGACTGGCTAAGATATAACCCTGGGAACAGCTGGGGTATGAATCTGTCCAAGTCAGAAAGAGGCTGGTGGCCACAATTTTGACTCTGCCCCTCCAACTGGAGGGGAAGCCTGGCTGACTGAAAAACACAGTAGGAACCAGCTTCTTTCACCCAGATAGGCCTTTAGCCCTAGTCTAGGCTTCAGCCCTGCCTTGGCAGGGAGAAGGCCTGTGGGTCCCACACTTGACTATCCAGGTAATGGCAGGTACCTTTGGCTGGCACTGACTGAAAATCGGAAGTCTACCAGGGCAAATGTGGTCATCTTGGGATTACAGGGCATAGACAGCTGTCCACACCTGCAGCTCTATCCCTGCCCCAGGCAGGGAAGAAAGGGGCATGAAGCTTCCTCATTCTCTCTGGGCAACTACAGTCTAGGCCTGCATGACTTGGATTATCCCACACTGCTGTGACTCTGGCAAAGGAGAAAGTTGGGAGAAGTTTCATTGGTCCCTGGTGGAATGAGGGCAGCTTGAGCCTCCATAGCTACAGCACTAATTATAACCTTGGCACCCAGAAGTTAGGGCAGGGAGTCTTAAACTGAAGAGAAAAACTGAACCCAGAATAAATACTTTAGTAAGCCAGATGCCAAGACACCAACAAAGATTACAATCCACACCAAGAAACAGGAAGATATGGCCCAGTTGAAGGAAAAAGATAAGCCTCCAGATGACATAAAGGAGTTGAGACAACTAATCATAGATGTTCAAACAAATATCTTTAATAAATTCAATGAGATGGCTAAATAAATTAAGGATATTAAGATGACATTGGATGAGCACAAAGAAGAATTTGAAAGAAAAATAGCAGATCTTATGGACAGGAAAGGTGAAATAAATGAAAATTTTAAAACACTGGAATCATATAATAGCAGATTTGAGGAGGCAGGAGAAAGGATCTGTGAGCTTGAAGAAATGGCCTCTGAAAGTGAACATACAAAAAAGCAGATGAAGAAAAGAATGGAAAAAATTGAACAAGGTCTCAGGGAACTAAATGATAGCAAAAGACATGCAAATAGTCATGTCATGGGTATACCAGAAGGAGAAGAGAAGAGGAAAAGGGCAGAAGGAATATTTGAAGAAATAATGATAGAAAATTTCCCAACCCTATTGAAGGACATAGATATCCATGTCCAAAAAGAACAATGCACTCCCATCCAAAAAAATATGAATAGACCAACTCTGAGACACATACTCTTCAGAATGTCAAATGCCAAAGAAAAAGAGGGAATTCTGAGAAGAGCAAGAGAAAAGAAATGCAGAACATATAAAGGATACCCAATAAGATTAAGTGCTGAATTCTCACCAGAAACCATTGAAACAAGAGGACGGCAGTCTGATATATTTAAGAAAATACAAGAGAATAACTCCCAGCCAAGAATCTTACATCCAGCAAGATTGTCTAGCAAAAATGATAGTGAGATTAGAATATTCACAAATAAACAGAAACTGAGAGAATTTCTAAGCAAGAGGGGAGATTTTCAGGAAATATTAAAGGGTGTGCTAGAGCCTGAAATGAAAAGACAAGAGAGAGAGGCCTGGACGAGAGTCTAGAAATGAAGATTATATCAATAAAAGTAACTAAATGTGTCAAAATTGTGGTGAAAATAAAATATGACAGATAAAATTTAAACAGGAATAAACTTAACAAATGATGTAAAGCACTTCTATTCAGAAAACTGCAACTCAATGTTAAAAGAAATTTAAAAAGCCCTATATAACTGGAAGAGCATTCCATGCTCACAGATGGAAAGACTAAATATCATTAAGATGTCAGTTTTACTCAAATCAATATACAGATTCAATGCAATCCTGATAAAAAATTCCACCAGCATTTTAAAAAAATTGAAAACACTATCATTAAACTTATTTGGAAGGGTAAGGGATCCTGAATTGCCAGAAATATCTTAAAAAGGAAAAGTGAACCCTCATCTTCAGACTTTAAATCACATTACCTAGCTATAGTGGTAAAAACAATATGGTACTGGCCTAAAGACAGACACATAGAACAAGGGAACCAAACTGATGGTTCAGAAACAGACCTTCACATGTATGGTCAAGTAATTTTTGACTAGCTTGTCAAGCCTACACAGCTCAGACAGAACAGTGCATCCAACAAATGGTGATGAAAGAATTGGGTATCTATAGCCAGAAGAAGGAAAGAGGGCCTGTATCTCACACCTTATCCAAAAAATAACTCAAAATTGATAAAAAACCTAAAAATAAAAGCAAGAACCATAAAACTTTAGAAGAAATTGCAGGAAAATATCTTCAAGACGTTGTGGTAGATGGTGGATTCTTAAAGGAGATAAGAGGAGGACTGAGATGAACTACTGATGTTTAATATATGTAAACTTTTAACTATCTTTACTGTAAAAGTATGGAAATGTATAGAGTGGATGGTAACACATGGTGAGTAACAGCTAGTTTATAAATGGGGATGTGACTGAAAATGGTGGTTTAGGTATGTAAATGCCAATTGGCAGAATGCTAGAGAATAATCTAGGAACTTAATAGCACAGTAAACCAAGAGGTAGATGAGAATTGTGGTTGATGGAGCAGATGCATGATTGTCCTTTGTGAGCTAGAGCAAATGTACATCACTACTGGAGGGTGTTGGGAATGTGGAGAAGCATGGGAAAAATACAGCTGGAGTGACGTTTGGACTGTGATTAACAGTAATAATATTTTTGCATTTATGCAAAAGGTATACTGTGTTGATAATGAGGCAGTATGGAAAATGTGAGTCAAATGTACACTGTGGACATGGTAAATATCAGATGATATTATCTTATGTGTAACAAATGTTCCACCACAATATGGTGTGTGGATGGAAGGGTGTTGTTTGGGAATTTTGCAAATGTGCATGATTGTTTTATAAATTTACAGCTTCTGTCATAAGAAAAATATTTAAAAAATAGTAGTAGGGTGGGTTTGGGGAAAAACACATCAAAAATAAGATAAGGACTATAATTAGTAATAAGATTTTGACAATATTCTTTCAAAATTTGTGACAAATATCTCACAACAAAGAAAGGTGTCAGTAGAGGATTAATGTATGGGACACCTGTATGATGTTACGCGTGTTTGCTTTGTATGTCACAACTTTTACTATACATTTATTGTTTATGTATGTTCATATATAAATGTTATAAAGATAATAGGGGGTTGGAGAAAAATACTTTGTTTAGTAGTAATATTTTGACACTGTCTTTAATTATTAAAAAGGTTTAACCAATGCAAGGTATTTGTGGTAGGGTGAGGTGTGAGAGTCCTGTATGATGTTATATATGCTTGTTTTGCAAGTTCACAACTATTACTCTTCACTTATTGTTTATGTATGTTTATGTGTGAGTGATATACTTCTGTTGTAGGAGTCAAGAGAGGTTAAATTATTTGTGTATAGAAAGACCAGGACTCAGGAATAACTTTTGGGAAGGAAAAATGATTTATTTTTAACTGGCCAGGCTCAGACCTTCTCATTCCAAAATCTAAGCACTGAACAAGAATTCTGAATTCCTTTTATATAGAGAGGAAGGGCCAAATGGTTCTTTTGTTAGTGCTCAAATAGGCTTGAATTAGCATATATCTTCCACATCCTAGGTAAGCTTTTAGCATGGACTTTATATATTCTAGATAAGCTTTTAGCACATTTGGTTTGCATTTTCCCTGAATATTTAAAGTTTATAGAGTTTACATTGATAAACTGTCTCCTGGGACTGGAGTCATGGCCATGGTCACCAAGGGCAGAACTGCAGCCTCTTATTGTCCCACACCCACAAGTCAGGACACAGACAGCTTAGGTTATCTATGAAGAGATGAACAGCCTCCCATCCATAACCCACATCACTTCAATAAATTTTAAAAACTGAGTTGAACTAAAAAAAAAATCTTGTGGCTGTAACTCTGTTGTTGATTTTTTTAAAAAAAGTAACCCTTTTTTTGTCAGAATTAAAAGACACATCAGAGACAATGGTATCTTATCTTAACAGACTGAAATAAGCAAACAACTAGAACAAGCTACAAAGTCCTGGCTGTCTAGCAAATTCTTAAAAGGTTTTTAGTTGAATAAAACAAAAACTGTACCCTGTGCTATAATTGGTAAAGTATAATACTTTCTCATATGAATAGAGTTTATAATATTGTTGGGATATTGAAAACCCTTCATCCCTCATTTAGCTCAGATATTAAAACCATTATATGTGTTAAGTAGAAAAGGTTATGCATGGAAATGGGAACTCCCCCAGCAGACTGCTTTTAAAACAAAAACAAAGGCTCAAGCAGTAAGGGGGATGGATCTTAATTTAGCTGTGAATTGGATGTAGTGAGTACCGCCATTAGCTTTGGGTGGGGCTTGTGGCAGAGGCTACTTTCTAAACAAATACCCCTTAAGTTTTAGTCACAATTGTGAAAAGAAGCCAAAGTGCAAGAGAGAAACAATGAATTGCTGTGGGCTGCCCTCTGTAGGGAAGAAAAGTCTGTGGAAGAACATCTGGGACACCTGCCAGCAGTGAGAGGTAATAGTCTATCATGTCCTTGTTCCCTCCTCTAACATCTCTCTTGGGACTGTTGAGGCAGACGTCCTCACAAAGATCTATAGCCATACCACTGAGACCCCAAGCAGCAGAATGGCTCCACTGAAAAGGCAAATATTGTGGATACCAGACCTTGTGATGCTTAATCTAGCAGTTCCAACTGCCTGTCACTCAACAGCAGCTCTTCAACATCACCCATGAGCATCCACTGTGCTCACTCCAATGACTGCAACAATTACCTCACTGGATGAAACATACTGGCTGAGCACAGACTCCAGTAGCATTATGGCAAGTGGATTACATCAGTCCCCTCCCACTTTCAGAAGGGGCAAGGTATGCTTTCAGTGCTGCAGACACTGCAATGGAACTCTTGTAACTGGATCCTTATAACAATGGACTAAGTATAAATTCATTGCTGTGGGCTGTGGCCTCAGCTCCAGTTGAAATACTAAAACAGCAGGTTATGAGTTAAAGTGCCAGCCACCACACAAACCAAAAGGCGAAGTTGTTGTTGCCTATGCTTCAAACTATGCAAACTGGGAAAAGAGGTCATTTTGATCACTGTACTGGTATATGCAGCTCTGCTGGTTGAGAATCTTAAATCCATGAAAAATGAAAAAATCTCTCAAAAACACTGTTATGAAACTTGAGTCAATAATCTAATCTCTCCTATTCCTGCTAAAACTCTATGTATGTAAACCCAATAAACCATGTAATTTCACTGTCAACCGTTAATGTTCAATGTTGAATGTATAATCTTATTATACCTTCTCCTCAGACTTCTGGAAATGATAACCTCATAGCCCACCCTAAATTTCATGGTTAATTCCTATCCTTACCATAATTATAACACTCATTCTCCTCATATCAGCAGGTCCATAGACCTTCCATGCAATAACTCAGTTTATCCAGACAGCCATCCAAGATATCACCCATGAACATGTACATGATCTTCTCATGCTGCAAAAATACAGTGCTTGTTACCAAGCCAGAAGCCAAAATATCTCAATGCTGAAAGAGGAACAATAACTAAATCCCGCAACACCTTCCTGCTCTCCCTCTCCACACAACCATATCAAAAAGAGTTGAGAATGTTAGCCCCATTTAGCAGTATCTACCTCCATGACCCCATCAGTGCCAGCAGGTCTCTCCTGCCCTAATAACAGATGACCCCAAACCCCCACCCCTGTCCCTAATCCAACAGGATATACTAAGCAGTATGCAATCAAAACTGGGCAGGTAGAAAAAAAACTCAAAACTTTAAAGGAAAATATAGAAAGCATCCAGAGGGCCCAAGACAACAGCTAAGGAAATCAATTGCGGTTATCCTCATTTCTCTTTCTTCTCTTCACCCCTAAAATCAATCCTTTTATCCATTTTAGCACCATTATTGGTAGTTTTGCTTCTTATTCTTTTTGTTCCTTGTCTCTTATACTTTCTCATCCAATTCATAGGCTGAATGATACAATTAACAACTCAGGAATATGTGAAGAGAATCTTTTTGCTATATGAATGTCAATATCAACCTCTTCAGGAACAGAAATCAGAACCCACTGGACAGAACAGAAGGGAGCCATTCACCACCCCATGACAGCATGAAGTAGCCAGACTGAGTCAATGTCCCAAATCCCCTCACTCTTCTGTTCTGCCCAGGATTCCCATTACTTAGGTCCTTCATCATATATATATATATAATCAAAGAGTTAGGAATGTTAGAGTTTCTCCCTTACAAGATTTGCAATGATTAACAAATCATAAGGCTGTGACTCCATTCCCATCAATTGAGCAAGATGCCTACATGTGGAGGACAGAGTATTAACCCCAAGAATGAGCCATAGCACAGTAGGAATGGGGCAGATAAGGACCCTCATCCCTTCCAGACCACCAAACCCCTGCATTCCAAGAATACCCCACCTCCTAGCCCACTATCCCCAAGCCATGCATGAGCAGAATTCACTTTTACAGCCCCTTATTGACTACAGGTTATACTTGGACTCTAACCTCCCCATGCACTAATATTTCCCTGCCTATGATGTACTAGGTAAAGTCATATCCACAACCTTCCATGAGCAGCCTGAAGTCTATTCTTCAGACCCCCTCCATTGGGAGAGCTTCTCAATAAGCTTCCTGCATGCATCATATAAGTCTCCATGTCCCAGTGAGCACCATTTTTCTCTAACAAACATCTTTCATTAGTGTGGTACGTTTGTTACATTGATGAACACATATTGAATCATTGCTACTAAGATGACCAATAGTTTACATTATAGTTTACACTTTGCACCACACTTTTTTATAGATTTTGACAAAATGTATAATGGCCTGTATCCATCATTGCATTGTCATTCAGAACAAATTGAACATCCCCAAAATGCCCCATGTTATACCCATTCTTCCCTTTCTCTCTCCCTTCAGAAACTCTAATGACCACTGCCTTTATATCCTTGGTACAAACTATGATAGAATGGCAAGAATCCCTAGAGTACATATATATATTTTTAGAGAGGCATCGGAACAAAACCATGTAACTGATAAGGAAAGTTGGTTGTTTTTATGACATATCCTTAAAATACTTAAAACCATGACTAATAATGTTATATTAATGTCTAATATGCAGAAAACATTTTCAAATTTTTAGGAATTTTATACAGTCTTTAAATAAGATACTTATATGAACATTTTACAAATTTAATTAACATAATTTTAGAAAATCCCTTTTTAATTTTAACAATTCTTCAAACATTTTCTAAGCAACATATCAAATGAACTTTATTTTTAGCACTTCACTTTTTATAAGGTGAAAGAACAAATCTTTTGCAATCATTTGAAATAAAAACTTATTTTTAATGCAGGATGACCAAATACCTGAAAATAACTTGTTTCCCTGTTGCTAGGATAAAAAGGAATTAATTATATGTAAATTAGAAGGTAGAGATGAAACCCTTTCTTGGTGTCAAATTTCACTTTTGGTGATCAAGAATATCCTATTAAAGCAATGATGTATGAAAACCAGTTTCAACTGGTTGCATGGACCTGCACAGAAGAAGCCTCTTGCTGTCCTCACTTCAACTTAATTAACATAGTGAAATTCCCACCCTGGGGTGGAGTTATCCATGCCTCTTTTGATCATGCAATGTATGTGTGAGTGATTTCCTGAACATACTAATCATACAATTATATAACTAGTTATGTATGTTCATCCATATGCATAAAAACTAATGCATAATCAAAGCAAATGTTAAGTAGTAACTTAGGTATTTAAGCAAGAGTAAAACCACAGCACAGGGAGTTGGGTCTGAGTTACTTCATTTTTTTTAAAGATTTATTTTTTACTTATTTCTCTCCCCTTTCCCCCCACACAGTTGTCTGCTCTCTGCGTCCATTTGCCGTGTGTTCTTCTGTGACCGCTTCTATACTTATCGTGGCACCAGGAATTTGTGTTTATTTCTGTTACATCATCTTGCTGTGTCAGGACTCCATGTGTGTGGCACCATTCTTGAGCAGGCTTCACTTTCTTTCGCGATGGGCAGCTCTCCTTGAGGGGTGCACTCCTTGCATGTGGGGCTCACCCTATGCAGGGGGCACCGCTGTGTGGCACAGCACTCCTTGCATGCATCAGCACTGTGCATGGGCCTGCTCCACATGAGTCAAGGAGTCCCAGGGTTTGAACCACGGACCTCCCACATGGTAGGCAAAGGCCCTATCCATTGGGCCAAGTCTACTTCCCCCTGAGTTACTTTAAATGTATCTTGCCACCTGTCTGCAGGCATAATAAATGTAAGTTCTGCCTAACTTTCTTGTTAAAGTTTTTTTCCTCTGGTTATCCCTAAAAGCCCAGCTTCGGGACATAACAACAATCTTTATGGTTTGACTTTGAGGAAGGAAATGTTAACATTGTTAGGTTTGAATATTATGTTCTTTTAAAAGTGACACAACTTGTTTTTCTTAATAAAGTTAACATAAAGTACAAGAAGTTGTTTTGATGAAACACAGACTTTTTAATTTTTTTACAGACTATTCTGGAGAAAAATACTTTATAACATTTTACTTAAAACAGACTAATTATTTAAGAAATGTTGGCACTCAAAAGAGAGAGAACCAAATTTTAATTTTGTTCTTTATTTTTAAATAAGTTTTAGATTACAGAAAATTTACATTACATTGAAAATATTGGGGATTCCCACATACCACATACCCTCCCTCTCTCACATTTTCCCTATTTATAACATCTTTAATTAGTGTGGTATATTTGTTACAGTTGGTGAACAAATACTTAAGCATTGCTACTAAACATGGCTCATAGTGTACATTGTGGTTTACACTTTGTACTGTACAATTTTACAGGTTTTGACAAAATGTATAATGGCCTGAATCCATCATTGCAATATCATGCAAAACAATTTCAGGGTCCCAAAAATGACCCATATTACACTTATTCTTCCCTCTCTTATCCCTCAAAATCTATGGTAGCCACTAATTTTATATCAATATTGTAAGTTCTTCCATTACTAGAATAATAAGTGTAATTTGGTCCATAGTTGCATTCCCCCCTTATGTTTGTTCATTCCTCAATATTGAGGATTTGGGGATGGTGATGCCCATTTTGCTTCAGATTGAGAGGGAACTTACATCCCATAGGCAGATGGATGGAATTGTCTTGATTGCAGTGTTAGCTACTCTGTGTTTTTGGGATAGGCATTAACCATCATCATCATTTTGTTTATTGTCTTGGATGAGTCTGATGAACTGATGAGTAGGTGTTGGCTGCAACTCTGCTCAACCGGCATATGAACGGCCAGAAAATGTAAGTTTCTGGGACATATATTTAATGAATATAGTGCTAATTATAGGTTCAAATTATAAATGAGTCATATTCTATTATATTGGGGAGACAGATTAATTCTAAGTTAAGGTCCACCAATGGGGTTTTGATTTTCTAGGTTGTCTGCCCTGCTATAGTGTCCAGATGTCTCTAGAGCGCCCTTGAGGCATCATTTACTGTGGTAGTCAGTGAGAATCTGCTGAGTCATGCATAAGTGCAACTCTGGAATGACTTCCTGACTCACTTTGAAATCTATTAGCCATAAAAATGTATTTGTATTTAATATTTCCCCCTTTTGGTCAAGGTCTTTTTCCAAATCCATGACTAGTTGGTACTTGTTAATAATTCCTTGGTGCCAGGAGGCCCATACTTAGGTGTCATGTCCTACACCATGGGGAAGGCAGTAAGTTTATATGTTGAGTTTGGCTTAGATAGAGGCCATAGTTGAGTAACAAATTGGTTTTCAGGCGGGAACTCTTAGGCAATATATATTACTAGGGGTATTAGTCTGCCAAAGCAGTGCTGATGAAAAGTAACAGAAATCTGTTGGCGTTTATAAAGGGTACTTATTTGGGGTAAAAGCTTACAGTTACAAGACCATAAAAAGTCCAACTCAAGGTTGATTTCTCACCAGTCAGGTGCCATGTGTTGAAGCAGATGGTTGCTGATCTCTGACTGGTTCCTCCTTCCATCTTCTCTCTTCTGGCATAGGGTTCATTTCTTTCCAGGCCTTCTATATCAGTCTGAGCTGTTCTGTTCCCAAGGTCAGCTGCAAACCATCAGGTGGATGGCTCATCTTTTCCCAGCATCCCAAGATCAAAAATGACAGAGCTCTCTCTCTTCCCATGTGTTTCCTTGAGTGTTTGTTTATATCACACCCAGCAGGGGAGTGGGGACTCAACCTGATTCATACCTTACTGATGTAGTCAAATAAAAAGTCCTCAAAGCAATCTTAACAGGTAAGCTAACCAAAGGACTGTCAACTGAATTTAATATAATAAAAGGGAATCACCACAACTGCAAGTAGGAGAATTGTATCCATCATCCATGTGGAATCTCAGCCCTCTCTTGATATAGAGGTGGAGTGGACATTACCATCCCAGAGTCCACAGGATGGAGAAATAAAATATGGATTAAAATGGACTTACTGATATTCTACTATGGAACTATTGTGACTAGTAATGGAAGAAATTGTAGCATTAATGTGGAAAAAGTGGCCATGGTAGTTGCTAAGGGCAGGGAGATGGAAGAAGAGATGTGAGGTGGGGGCATTTTCAGGACTTGGAGTTGTCCTAAATGATATTGCAGGGACAGATGCTGGGCATTATATATCCTGCCATAACCCACTGAATGGACTGGGGGACTGTAAACTACAATGTAAACTCTTATCCATGTGGTGCAACAGTGCTCCAAAATGTATTCTCCAAATGCAATAATGTGCCACAATGATGAAAGAAGTTGTTGATGTGGGAGGAATGAGGTGGGGGGTGGTGTGAGGAGGGTATATGGCAACCTCTTATATTTTTTGAATGTAACATTTAAAAAAAATAAAGAGATCATAGGGGAAAAAAAGGGGGGGGGGTAGGGAATCACATCCAGAGGAATAGATTAGTTTACAAACATGATCTTTCTCTTTTGGGGATTTATAATTAATCTCAAACTGCCACATGAGGCTAAGATTCAATTTTACAAGTATAAGGTTATTAGTACAAGCATTAATATCAAGGGCCTTGTGTATTGGTCTGTCTTCTTTCACTGGGCACTACCTATGTATTCTAGAGATTCTTGCTAATCTATTAGAGAATGTAGCAGTACTCTTCTAAGTGGGAACTTAATATTTTGTTGATTATTGTGTGGGTCTCCACCGACTGACATAACACCCCCTGACCACATGAACACATTCATATTCCATAGAGGCATGCCCAACATGCATCCTTCCCCAAACATTCCCCACCACTGATAACCTCCACCAGTGATCCTCCCCTTCCATAGTTGTAACTTTTCTGTAATTCAAAACCTCCTGATAAGTGAAGCTAAAAATATTTCTTGCATGTGCCTTTCATCACCATAAGATCTGTTATTTTTTATGTATGTTTACAATTACTTCTGTAGGTTCCCTTAGTTTTTTCTTACATTTTTTCATTTTATTTTCAAAGAAGCTTTAGGTTATACAGAAAAGTCACATTGAAAATATAGGGGATTCCAATACACTCCCTCCCCCTTACATTTTCCCCTATAAATAACATCTTGCATGCATATGTACATTTGTTAAAATTGATGAACAAATATTGAAGCATTTTACTAACATGGTCAGTAGCTTATGTTATGGCTTACAATTTGCACTGTACAATTCTATAGGCTTTGACAAAAGGTATAATTGTCTGTTGCCATCATTGCAAAATCATGCAGAACAATTTGAATGCCCCAAAAATGTTCTATATTCCACCTATTTTTCTCTCTCCCTACCCTTAGAACATATGGTAACCACTAAGTTTCTTGTTTTGAAGAATAACATCCATAATTACATGCATTAATATTGAGGGATAGGCATACTGGTTTGCTTTCTTCTATTAGGCATTACCTATGTACTCAAGAGATTCTTGCCCCTCTATTTGAGAATGTAGCAGGACTCTCCAGAATGGTAGTTTAATATTTTGTTGTTTATTGTGTGGGTCTATACCCACTGAGATAACACCCTATGACCACATGAGCACAGTCATCTTCCATTGAATCATGCCCCAGGTGTACCCTTTCCCCCCTATGCTCCAATCACTGACACCCTGCATCAGAGAACCTCTTCCACCATATTTGCCAAAAGAACATTCCCACACTTGTAGTTTCAGCCACAGACCTACAAATCCCCAGAGCTCACCTGTACACTTCTCCAGCTCCCCACCACCCCTCAGGTTCATGGATAGTCCAGCCCAACCCTCCAAAACTGCTAACCCTCACATTTCAACACTATCAACCCCACTCACATCCCTGCACCACCATCACCCCATCCACTGTCAAAGCCCCTTCCCCTTTATCATAGGTTCTGCCTAGATTGAGCATAGGCTCATCACATACTATTCTCTTTCTGACTCCTGATAACCTATCTTCAAGATTCTATCTCTGTGAGTCTGCTCGGTTAGGCCATATCAGCGAGGTCATGCAATATTGTCCTTTAGTGACTGGCTTACTTCATTCATCATAAGGTCTACAAAATTCATCCATGTTATCACATGTGTCAATACATCATTCTTTCTTACAACTGAGGAATATTCCATATGTATATACCACATTTTGCTTATCTATTTATCTGTTGATGGACACTTAGGTTGCTTCCTTCTTTTGGCAATAATGTATAATGCCACCATGAATGGTGTTCATATATCTATTCATGTTCCTGCTTTCAATTCTTCTGAGTATATTTCTAGTAGTGGGAATGCTAGATCATATGGAAATTCTACAGTTAGCTTCTTGAGGAGCTGCCAGACATCTTTCACAATGGCTGCACCATTCTACATTCCCACCAGCAGTGGATGAGGGTTCCCTTTTCTCCACATCCTTGTAGTTTTGTTTTTTTTCAATAGCCACCAGTCTAATGGGTATAAGATGAAATCTCATTTTAGTTTTGATTTGCATTTCTTTAATAGCTAATGATGTTGAACATCTTTTCATGTGCTTTTTAGCCATTTGTATTTCCTCTTTATTTCCTCTTTGAAAGTGTCTATTCAACTCTCTTGCCCATTTTTAAATTGATTTTTTATTTTTGAGACGTAAGTTTTCTTTATATATGCTGGATATAACACCTTTATCATATAAGTGATTCTCATTTACTTTCTACCATTGAGTAAGTTGCCTTTCCAATGTCTTTACAATCTCTGTTGAAGTACAAGTGTTTCTAATTTTGAGGAGGTCACACTTACCTACATTTTCTTTCATTGCTCATGCTCTGTGTATAAAGTTTATGAAACCATAACTACAAGATCTCATAGATGCTTCCCTACATTATCTTCTAGGAGCTCTGTGGTCTTGGCTCTTATATTTAGGTCTTTGATGCATCTTGCGTTAATTTTTGTATAGGGTGTGAGATGATCATTTTTCATTCTTTTGGATGTAGTTATCCAGTTCTCCCAGCACATTTGTTGAAGATGCTATTCTTTTCCAGTTGAGTGGGCTTGGTTGCCTTGTTGAATATCAGTTGATGGTGTATGCACAGATCTATATCAGAACTCTGTTTGGGTGCTTGGTCAGTATGTCTATTTTTGTGCCAATACCATGCACTTGGATGACTGTAGCTTTGTTGCATGCTTTAAAGTCAGCTACCATGATTCCCCAATTTTATTTTCTTTTTAAGATGTGTGCAGCTATAGGGGATCCCTTGCCCTTCCAAATAAATTTTATAATTGGCTTTTCCAGTTCAGTAAAATATGCTGTTGTAATTTTTATTGGAATGACATTAAATTTGTAAATCAATTTGAATAGGAGAGACATCTTAATGATGTTTACTCTTTTAATTCATAAACATGGGATATTTTCCCATTTATTTAGGTCTTCTTTGATTTCCTTTAGCAATGTTGTGTAGTCTTCTGTGTACCAGTCCTTCACATCTTAAGTTTATTCCTAGGTATTTGATTCCTTTATTGTTATTGAAAATGGAATTTAAAAAACTTCCTCTTCCTCTACTGATTTTTGCATGTTGATCTTATATTTTGCCACTTCACTGAATTGAACTGATTTGTGAGTTCTAAAATTTTGTGGTAGATCTTTTTTTACTTTCTATATATAGGATCATATCATCTGCAAATAGTGAAAGTTTTACTTCTTCTTTACAGTTATTCTCTCCTTTGAAGTGTTTTTAGCAAGAAAGGATGCTGTATTTTGTCAAATACTTTCTCTGCATCAATAGAGAGGACCATGCATTTTTTTGTCAGTCTATTAATATGGTGTATTACATTGATGGATTTTCTTATATTGAATCATCCTTGCACACCAGGGATACAACTCCCTTGATCATGGTGTATAATTCATTTGTTGTGTTGTTGAGTTACAATCAGCAAGCATTTCGTTGAGTATTTTAGCATCTAAATTCATTAGTGAGATGGGTGTGTAGTTTTCTTGTCGTGTATTTACATGGCTTTGGTAGTAGGGTGATATCAGCATCATAAAATGAGTTAGGTAATGTTCCCTCTACCTGTATTTTTTTTTTTAAGAGTTTAAGCAGGATTGGTTTTAGTTCTTTCTGGAATGATTGCTAAAATTCACCCATGAAATCAACTTGTCCTGGGCATTTCTTGGTTGGGAGGTTTTTGATGGCTAATTCAATCTAGCTACTTCAAGTTCCTCCAGGTGAGCATTTTTTAATATAAACATTTATGGCTCTATCTTTCCCTCTCAGCACTGCTTTAGTTGGATCCCCTAGGTTTTGATATTTTGTATTCTCATTTTCATTTGTCTCCTTTGGCATCTTTCCTTTTCTTGGAACATGCTGAGATCTGGTCTGCCTATCCTATTCTCCCCTCCTCCCATACTACTCTCTCCCTCTGAGTTGGGTGGGTGTCACTCCCACACCTGTTTTCCACATAGTTCCCTCACCTCAAGGGCCTGCTGGGCACAGGTATGCACCCCTAGTCACTAGGGGGCTTTTCTTACTCTTGGAGCTGGCTGAACGCTGGTCTTCCAGCCAAACCACTTCTATGGATTCCCTCTCCCTTTGAGCTGTCTGTGTGCTGGCCTGTGGGCCCTATCTCCCAAGGCTTCCGTTTTCCCCAGCCAACTGGGTGCCCTCCTCTAGTTGCCCTTTCCAAGTGCCCCTAGTCCCTACAGCTTCCTTTCTGCCACGTAAACCTGCCTATCTTCTTGCAATTTCTTGAGGAACAGTGCAGCCTCCTATTTCCTACTCTGCATCTTCAATGCCAAAATTTTAGTTTTGCATTGTTATAATTTTTGATACTAAGGCTTTAAAATTTTAGAGATAGACCTATTAAATCTTATCCAACGTTGACCAAAAAATATTCCTTTTCTGCAATCCTTCTGTACTCCATATTTGTTGAGGTTTTGTTCCACATTTTCCTCATTATAATAGGTAGTAATTTTATTTTAGGACAAATTATTTTTCTTTAATAAAAAATAATTCTATATATCTTACATGCTTAAGTTACCAAAATGATTTTGGAAATTAACTCTAAACATTTTACTACATATAACTGCCATTAAAAAGCCATGTCAAAACAATGAGAATTTAGCTAAACGTGAATGAATGTAATTGTCCTTTTTTCATTTTAAATACTTGGTAGATGCAACATTAGCATATTTGATCAGTAAATCCCTCTAAATTTAGGGCGAACATAATTACATAAAACAAAATTGTCAGAAATATTGCTTTTTTCAGTTTACTATGTTATCAGTGTTTCATTACCTACACCATGGCTCACTGCCCCGAGCTCAGAGGGAAGGTCGTCAAGGGTTCTCTCCGCTCCCACACACAATGAGCACCTGGCAGGAATTCCTTGGTGGCAGGTTCCAAAAGGGCATCAGGTGGAGGAGGGGCCTTAACACGCCACCTCCCCTTCTTACGCAGTCCCCTTTGGGCTTCTGCCACCCCTGTAGCTCTCTGAGCCCGGGACTGGAAACTGACTTGGGTCGGTTTCACGTCCAGCAGGTAGCGTGATTCTGGACAGGTCACTCCATCCGAGCCCCAATTAATTCAGAAACACACTGTGGCCATCTACTGGCTGCGCTGCGTGGGGCAGGAATGAGTGGGATGGAGGAGGGGAGGACTCAGGCAGGCGGGACCCCTTGGGGGGGGATCACTTTGGACCACAGAGAAACCCATTGTGACGCATCCTGAGCTTTACCCAGGGATTGACAGAAGGTTGGGGGTGGGGATAGGAGCCAGAGGCGTCAGAGGTTGGATGTGGGCAGAGGAGGCCGTCAGGAGCAGAGCCTCCGCCGCCCCTGCTCCTTCTGCGGGTCCTTCCTTCCCCAGGCTTTCCCTGTTTATAGTGCAGCGGGATCCACTTCACCCAGCCGGGTCACTGCGTTGAGGAATCTGAGCGAGAGGGCGGAAAGGGAGCACATTTATCCCCAAACCGAGAGCCTGGAGCTTTCTGCTCAGCACCGCGCCCGGCGGGCCTGAAGATGGCGCCCGACCGCCGTTTGCGGCCCACCGAGGACTCGGTCCGCCCCGGAAACGTTTAGGGTTCGCTTCCGGGGACGCTGGCGCTGCCCTCACAATGAGGGCGCAGCTTCATCCCGCCGAGATACGCGGTGGAGATACCGCGGCTTTGGATCCTCTCGGGCCGCGTCCACGGTTAGTCAAAAGCTTTCTCTTCACGTCCGCTGTGGAGGAGCAACCTTTGTCCTGGCTCCTCCGAAAAGTTTTTTTCTTAAATAGCGAGCACTGAGCCTCTTCCTCAGCCCTTTCCCACGTGGCTTATTCTTTGTCGTGCAATATTGTAGCAAAACTTATTTTACCAGAGTTTACGTTCATTTAGGGGTTGGCCTTCTTGAAATCCTGGCTTCTGTAGGATTTTTTATGGATTCAGGGTTGTTCCTGTAGAGAATTCTGATAGCGCTTCAGAGAAAAGGGATAAGAAAGGGCACTACTGAAATGAATGCTTAAAATATAGGAATCTTCCAGTCGGATAAGCTGCGGACAGGCCGGACCTGGCGGACATATGGGAGCCGAGGGTAGAGGGCAAGTGGCGTCCCTAAATATACACTTTTATTAACTTGTAAATGGTTCGTTTTACTCATAACGCTAACATAGTTGAAAAAGTGTTGAAAATTTTATTAGTACAGATATTACAGCTCCGAAATTGTTTTAATTTCCACTACGTTATTTACTCACAAAACCACAATTTATTATGCTTTTTACTTCCCTGGCTTTAATGGAGGCAAGCTTGTAAGCAAAATTTTTGAAATGTACTTCCTAATTTCTCTTGTTTTTCATTGACAGAATTGCCACGTTAGACAATTTCTCATGACCCAGTGATGACTTAGGTTATTTTAAATTAATTTCAGTTTACTGAAATTTCTTTGTTTCACTGTGATTGACATGTTTATAAAATATAGAACATTATTTAGAGGTGATAACTGCTCAGTATGAAAATGCAATAAATAAATTGTTGGTGTATTTAAGAGTCAAGTAATTGGCTGATTTTTGTAAAGCACATTTATCCATTAAAATTAAATTTCTCTTGTTAAAAGTTCAAAATATGAAAACACTTATTTTTTAAAGATTTATTTATTTATTACTCCCCCGTCCCCCCATTTGCACTGGCTGTGTGCTGTGTCATTAGGAAGCGCGGGGGAACTAAACCTGGGACCTCTGATATGGGTGGGAGGCACCTGATCACTTGAGCCACCTCTGTTCCCTGCCCTGTTGTGTCTCTCATATTTTTACTTCTTGTGTTATCTTGTTGCATCAACTCACAGGTGCCTGCGGTTGTGTCAGCTCACTGTCTTGCTCATTTTCTTCAGGAGGCACTGGGAACCTCTGCTCCCTGCTTTGTTGTGTCTCTCATCCTTTTGTATCAGCTTGCCATGCCTGCACATCACATCAGCTCTCTGTCTTCTTTAGGAGGCACCAGGAACTGAACCACAGACCTCCCACGTGGTAGGTAGAAGCTCAGATACCTGAGCCACATCTGCTTCCCTAATCTTAATTTTTATATGCCTCTTTCCCATAATAAGCTTATCTTTTTCTGGTGAAGAATCCTTCTCAAATTCTTTTCTTTTTTCTGTACTTTCAAATTTTAAAGTATATTCATGTGTATTGTTTAATTTTACATTAATCAAATATACTTTCAAAGTTACTTTCTCTCACTTGTGGTAAGCAAAGCAATAGGTCTTCTAATAACCATCCACCTTGAAATATTGTTAGGATTGTTTCTTAGGCTTTACTACTTTCTCTTGGTTCAATATAGCATGCCACACTGACAAGATGCATAGATATTTGTAAATATTTGCATCAAAGAACTTTTATTTCAAATTGGTATATTTCTTTATATACATCAGATACATCTGATAGTATGTATGCATTTGGTGAATATTAATTTGTATGCAAAATACTCTGATTAAGTTTGCTCTCATCCTGGATAGGCACATAAAAGTAAATTCCAGCACCCTAAAATCCTCAACATTTCTTCACTTGTAACTTCCTGTCATTATCAAGTTCTTACCACATATTCCCATGGGCACTAAAATATCCAGATCAACTTCTGGAAGGGAAAAGAGATAGAGGGAAAATCCCCATACTCTGGCCAAGCTTCTCTATTCCTGACACCTGAAACACCCATGTGCAAACTGACAAGACTGCCAAGTACAGAAAATCTAAACTGAGGCCTGAGCCCCTCCTGAGGCCATAGCGAGTGAACTCAAGCAAAATTCTTGAGTAGCATGCCTCTGGCCTGGAGGAAGGAGTTATATTAATAAATATGATTCTCCATGGCTTTCAGCCTGGGCCAAAGGGATGTCACTCTTCAGAACATACAGCAGAGGAAGGGGTTTCTATGGAAAACTAGAATATGAATATTCTGCTGTTCATATATACACCATAAAAGCACCCAGAACACCAATGGGCTAGTGCTATTTATGTAATATTCACACTTAATAACATCCAGACTCTTACAAGGGCAATTACTTTCATGAATTTGAACTGCATTTGGGTAGATTTGGCCTCTGGATGCTTTAATGATAAGGTATGGTATAGGCATTTTAAAAAAACTTTATTGAAGTATACCACTCAGATATAAAAATCCATAATAAGTATATAGTTAGAGTTGTGAACTTACAAAACAACCATAAATAACTTCATACAGGAGTCCCCTACATCACCCTACCACCAATACCTTGCATTGTTGTGAAACATTTGTTACAAATTATGAAATAATATGTCAAAATATTACTATAATATCTTACATTTGGTACACTTTTCCCCCAACTCATTATTATTGTTTAATATATTTTTATTACAGAAATTGTGAAATTACAAAACAGTCATGCAGGTATGTAGAATTCCCATACAGCA
This sequence comes from Dasypus novemcinctus, assembly GCF_030445035.2. NCBI lineage: Eukaryota > Metazoa > Chordata > Mammalia > Cingulata > Dasypodidae > Dasypus > Dasypus novemcinctus. The sequence continues at coordinate 16,661,036 of NC_080700.1, read as the reverse complement.
CCCTTTTACCAATACACCACACCCTGGTGGAACATTAATTAGAAATTATGAGATAGTATCATATCATCAGACTATTACCACAAACCATTGTCCATAGTGTCCATTTGGCATACCTTTTTCCGTAGGCCCCCATTATCAACAGTACATTTTTGCCATTGATGCAAGAATATTACAGTATTGCTGTTAACCACAGCCCATAGGTCATACCAATTATATTTTCCCATGCTTCTCCACATTCCCACCACCCTGCAATAGTGACATACATCTGCTCTAGCTCACAAAATGACACTCATGCATCTGTACCATCAACCACAGTTCTCATCCATGTCTGGGTGCACTGTGTTATTCAGTCCTTAGATTATTCTCTAGTTTTCTTTTAATTTATATTTATATCCCTAGACTACCCTTTTCAGCCACATTCCCATTTATGAACTAGCTCACTCTGTGTTACCATCAACTCTATCCATTTCTATACTTGTACAGCAAGTTAAGTAAAACGTCCACTTGTTCTTTCCAAGTGGTTTTTTCCATCTCCACAAATGAGGTCTCTCAGTATTATGTACACAAGTTTACCTTGTAGCCTTACTTTAAATTATTTCTTCCAAACTAAACTTAAACTCCTTTGGGCAAGTAACTGACTATTTGCCACTATAATCCCACTCACTGGCACAGGTCCGGCTCAAAATGATCATCACTACCCTGAAGAATGTTATAGAATACCCAGAATAGAAAGACAAAGGATAACACAATATGAATTATAGAAGAGTAAGAAAAATATAACACATGATAACTTAAAAGACCTACTATTTATAAGGTATATACTACAACTTTTTTTTTCAGAGCAATGAACTTTTAACAGTAAGTAAAATAAGGCAAGATGTTTATATGCATTTTTCGACATCTGTATTGCCTAATTTGTTGACAAGTTTTGAAATATTCTCTTTTAGTCTTTTTTATTTCTGGAAGGTTGCTGGTAAGTTTACCACTTTCATTACTGATTTTAATAAAGTGAGTTTTTATTCCTTTAGTCTTCATCTAGCTGTAGGTTTTTCAATTTTGTTATCTTTTCAAATAACCAATTTATAATTTTGTTGATTCTATTGTTTTTCTATTCCCTATTTCATTCTTCTCCAATATAATGATTTCCTTTGTTCTGGTAGGTTTGGGTTTCGTTTGCTTTTTTTTTGTAGTTCTATAAGTAAAAAATTAAGTTTATAAAATAAAGTATGGATTTCTTTATAATATAGGTGTTCATGGCTATAAATTTCACTATAGGCAATATTTCTTTGTATTCTATAAATTTCTTTTACTACTTTATATTTTTTCATGCACAATATAGTTAAATATATTTGCTGATAATATCTTTTGTTTATAATGACTGCTGGCTGTTTTTAATTTTATATCTGTGTACCAGAATATTTAACTGTGTTTTTTATTGTTTTGTTTTTAGATCCTTCACAGATCTTTGACATTATAAATAATGGTGTGGTAAACATTCTTGTTCATACTTTTAATTATTCTGTTAATACAGGTTGAATATAATTACTTAAAGTGATTCACTCCTGCCTTTCTTACTTTTAGTTCCTCGTTTAGTTTAGATCCAGATAATTTTTTTTTGTGTGTAACAACTTTTAATTTTGAAATACTTTAAAACTTATGGGACAGTTAAAAAAACAATACAATTATATATACTGTTATAAGCATCTTACATTACTGTGGTACATTTGTTACAATTGATGAACCAATATGGAAGCACTGCTACTAACAAAAGTCTGTAGTTTATATTATCGTTTACATTTTGAACTAAACAGTTTTACAGGCTTTGACAAACAGAATGTCATGTATCTATCATTGCAGTGTCATTCAGAACAATTCCAATGCCCTAAAAATGCCAGTGTACCACCTGGTCATCCCTCCCCCTCTCATCTGACCCCCTGGTAACCATTGTCTTTAATCACTGTTACAAATTTTTCTGTATTACCACATGATAATAACTACAATAACAATAAATCTTCTTTGATCCCTAGTTACACCTCCCCCTTATGTTTGTTTATCCCTCAATTATGAGGAACTTGGGATGGTTTCTGCTCTGCTTCAGACTGAGAGGGTCATTAGATCCTATGGAGTTAATGGGACTGTTTTGCTTGCAGTTGTAGAACTCCTTGTTTTTGGGATGGGGTTGTCCATCATCATCATTTTGTTAGTTGTCTTATGGAAGCCCAAATAACTGGAAGGTAGGAGTTGGCCACAACTCTGCTGGGATTCAGGCCTTAAGTGACATATGAAAAATCTGGAGATTTAGGTCTCTGAGACATATATTTAGTGGGTGTAGTGATAACTACAGATTCAAATAAAAGCAGTAGAAAAACCATGAGCAAGGAAATTATAAATGAGTCTAACTATGTTCTTTTGGGGAACTAGATTATCATATATTCCCAAATAGTGCCCACTGAAGGGGTGCCTTTTATGAGGCTTTCAGCCTTGCCTATAGTGTCTGGACATCCCTAGAGCCCTTGGGAACATGTTTGTTTGAGGTTTTATTTACTGTGGCAGTTACTAAAATCTGCCTGAGACTTGTATAAGTGTAACCTCTGGAATGACCTCCCAGTTCACTTTGAAATCTCTTAGCCATAAAAACTTTTGCATTTAATGTTTCCACCTTTTGGTCAAGGTCTTTTTCCAAATACATCACTGGCTGGTACTTGGTAATAGTTTGTTGATTTGATACCAGGGAGGCTTTTCCCTGGGATTTGTGTCCCATGTTGTGTGTTTGGGGAAAGAGTGTGTTTATTTGCTGAGTTTGGCTTAGAGAGAGGCCACACTTGGTAACAAGGAGGTTTTCAGGAGGTTACCTCTTGGGCAACAATTACAGGATTAACGTTCATAAGCACAAGCATTAAGATTGAAAGGGTAGCATATTGACCTATTTTCCTTTGTTGGGCACTGCTTATATATTCCAGAGATTTTTGCCATTTTATTTGAGAAAGTAGCAGGACTCCCTGGGATGGTGGTTTAATATTTTGTTGGCTACTATATGGGTCTCTTGAGAAAACATACCTATGACAACACAAATACATTCATATCCTGTAGAAGTATGCTTTAGGTGCATTTCCCCCATATATCACCCCACTCTTGGCACCTTGTACTAGTGATCTTGTTTTAGATCCTGAAGGAACATTCTTGTAATTGTATTTTTAACCACAATCCACAACCATACCAGAGTTCACTGAGTTGTACAGTCACCTTTTTAAATGCTTGCTTTCATTCTAACATTATGGATGGCCCAAATTTTCCTCTTTCAACCATGATCACACTCACAGTTCAGCAATGTTAATTACAGTCATATCTCTGCATCACCATCACCTTAATCCATGACCAAACTGTTACAGTCAGCCAAATTATACATTCTGCCCAGATTAAGCATCACCCCACCAATATCTACTCCCCTTCTATCTCCTGGTTACGTATTTTCCAGACTGTAGCTCCATGGGTTTCTCAATATCTTTAATTCCTATCAATACAATCATACAACTTTTGTCCTTTAGTGACTGGCTTATTACACTCAACGTAAATCCTTGAGCTTCATATATGTTGCCGCATCGCATGTGTCAGTAATTCATTCCATCTTTTAGCTGAGTAGTAGTCCATCAAATATATATACCACATTTTATTTATCCATTCATCTGTTGATGGACACTTGAGTAGCAGCAGCCAAACTGTCCTCCACAGTGTCTGCAGCATTCTACATTCCCACAAACAATGAATAAGTATTCCTATCTCCACACATCTTCTCCAACACTTAATAGTTTTCTGTTTTTTTAAAATGTATGTGTGAAATGATATCTCATTGTAGTTTTGATTTGCATTTCCCTAATACCTAGTGATGTTGAGCATCTTTTCATATGCTTTTTAGTCATTTGTAGTTTCTCTTTGGAAAAGTGTCTATTAAGTCTTTTGCCCATTTTTTAAATGGGTTGCTTTCTGTTATTGAGTTGTAGGATTTCTTTATATGTGCTGAATATTATACCCTTATTTGTTTTCCAAATATTTTTTCCCATTCAGTAGGCTGCCTTTTCACTTTCTTGACAAACTCCTTTGAAGCACAAGTTTTTAATTTTGAGGAGATCCAATTCATCTATTTTTTGTTTTGTTGCTCATGCTTTGGTTGTAAAGTTTATGAAACCATTTCTAACCACAAGATCTTGTATATGCTTCCCTATATTATCTTCTAGGAGCATTATGTTTCTGGCTCTTATATTTAGTTCTTTGATCCATCCTGAGTTAATTTTTTTATAGGGTGTCAATAAGGGATCCTCTTTGATTCTTTTGCATGTGGGTATCTAGCTCTCCCAGCACCATTAGTTGAAGAGATTATTCTATCCCATTTGAATGTACTTGGCAACCTTGTCAGATATCAGTTGGCTATATCAATCTCTGAAATCTTAATTCAGTTCCGTTGGTCAGTACGTCAGTAAGTCTTCCCTTGTGCTAGTACCATGCGGTTTTAACCACTGTATGGTTAAAGATAGGTAGTGTGATTACTCCAAGATTCTTTTTCAAGATGTTTTTGGCTATTGGGACCCCCTCCCCTTCCAAATGAATTTTCTTTTGAGGTACGAAGGCCTGGATTTGAACCTGGGCTCTCACATGAGGGAAGTTAGTGCTCATCCACTGAGCCACTTTGTTTTTTCATTTGTTTGCTTGTTTGTGTGTGTGTTTAAGGGGCATTGGGAACCAAACCTGGGACCTCCAGTGTGGGGAACTAAACCTGGGACTTTCTTTGTGGGAAGCAGGTGCTCAACTGCTTGAGCCACATCTGCTCCCTGAATTTGATAATTGGCTTTTCCATTCCTGTAAAAATGCTGGAGAGCCAAGAGTGCCTACAACTGAAAGCAGAAGAATTGCATCCGTGTGAAATCTAAGCCCCCTCTTGATATAGATGTGGAGTGGACACAACCATTCCAGGGTCCACAGGATGGAGGAATAAGAGTACGGATTAGAGTGGACTTACTGATATTCTATTCATGAACTATTGTGATTAGTAATCAAAGAAAATGTAGCATTGATTTGGAGAAAGTGGCCATGGTAGCTGCTGAGGGTAGGGAGTGGGAAGAAGAGATGTGATGTGGGGGCATTTTCAGGACTTGGAGAGGTCCTGGGTGGTACTGCAGAGACCGTTACTGGACATTATATGTCCTCCTGTGGCTCACTGGGTGGACTGGGGGAGAGCATAAACTATAATGTGGACCAGTGACCATGTGATGTAGCAGTGCTCAGAGATGTATTCCCCAAGCACAATGAATGTCCCATGATGATGGAGGAGGTTGTTGTTATGGGAAGAGTGGGGTGAGGGGATGGGGGGTATATGGGGACCTCATTTTTTTTAATATAACATTAAAAAAATAAAGAAAAAATAAATTTAAAAAATGCTGGTGGAATTTTTAGTGGAATTGTTTTGAATTTGTAAATCAATTCTGAAAGAATTGACAGAAATATGTTTTGTGTTTGTTTATCCCAAAGTTTTCTAATTTCCCTTATGATTTCTTCTGTGACTCATTAAGAGTTTTGTTTAATTTCCACATATTTGTGGATTTTCAAGTTTCTTGTCTGTTACTGATTTCTAGTTTCTTTGGTCAAAGTACATTCTTATGATTTCATTATTTTTAGAAATGTGGGGTTACATATGGTTTAACCTAGGGAAAGTAACATGTATGATTGAGAAGAATGCATATTTTGCTGTGTCTAGTTGGGCTGTAATTTTTATCAGCCCTCCATTTCCATATTGATCTTCCATGTAGTTTTTGCTATCCCTTTATGAACATTGTAATTGATGCCTTCAAGTTGTTATTGTGGAACTATTTCTCCCTTCAATAGATTTATATATTTTGATGTTCTGTGTATATATGTTTATAATTACAATATCTTCTTGCAACTTTGACCCTTTTATAGATATATAATTCTTTGTCTCTTAAAAAATATCTAATTTAATTTCATCCGATAGTGCTATAGCCAACCCACCTCTCTTTTGGGTCACTGTTTGCATGCAGTATTGCTAATTGTTTCCTGTTCTTTCACTTTTAACCTTGTACTTTTGTATCTAAAGTGGGTCCCTTACTGACAATATTGTGTTATCTTTTACCCACTATGCCATATTTAGAGTTTAATCCTTCATTTTAGGTAATTACTTTTAAGGAAGGGCCTACATTGTTCATTTTGCTAGTTGTTTTCTAAATGTATTTTTGGTTACTTAATTCCTTCATTACTGCCTTCATTTGTTCTTAATTTAGTTTTTGTGGTATACCATTTTCATTTTCTTCTTTATATATATATATTTTTTTCTTTCAACTTTTTTTTTTATTTTGAAATAATTTCAAACTTCCAGAGCATTACAAAAATAATATAAAATTCATACGGAGAACTCCAATACATACCCCTCCCCTGATAACCTATTCATACCAATTTTAACATTTCCCACATTTGCCCTTTCATTATATCTGTCATTTTATCTATGTATCATTTTCTAAACATTTGAGAGTAGGTTATATTCAGCATGGTCCTTAATCACAGTATTTCCATGTACATTTCCTAAAAACACGCTATTTACTTATGTAATCATCTTAAGTACTGTGAAGAAGTTCAAGAAATTGATATAAATCATATAGTCTAAATTCCAGTTTCTCCATTTGTCTCACAAATGTCCTTTTTTTGCTTTTTCCCTTCCATTGTTATATCCCTTCAAGGATCATATATTACAGTCGTCATTTACTCTAGATGTTTTTCATTTTCAAATTGTGGAAATACATATAAAATATAAGCTTTCCCATCTCTATTGTTCCCAATCATACATTTCATTGGGAATAATCATATTCACAATTTGTGCTGCCCTCACCACCATCCGTTACCAGAATTTTCCCATCATCCCAAATAGAAAACAAACTCATTATGTATTATTCCCACATTCTCCTTCTAACCCCACCCCTGGTACCCTGTACTCTACATTCTGACCTTATAGGTTTGCGTATTATCACTATTTTATATAAGTGGAATCATATCTCACTTATTTCTTCATGTCTGACATCTCAGTCAAAAAGACGTCTTAAAGGTTTATCAATATAGTGACATAGAATTTCATTTCTTTTTTAAGGCTGAGTAATACATGTGTGTATATATATATCACATTTTATTTATTCGTTCACCTACTGATGGATATTTAGCGTGCTTACATCTTTTGGTTATTGTCTTCAAAATGCTATTGTGAACACTGGTGTACAAAATCTGAGTCCCTGTTTTTACCCACTTGGGATACATACCTAGAAGTGGGATTGCCAGGTCGTATAATGCTTCTATGTTTAACTTTTTGAGGAACTGTTAAACTTTTTTTCCGTAGCAGCTAATGCCATTTTACATTCACACCAACAATGTGTGAGGGAGGGCTCCTATTTCTCATACATTATCTGTATGAGAAACTAATTTTGTTTTTTTTTTTCAGTAATAGCCATGCTTCTTCTTGTGAAGTTGTATCTCTTTGTTGTTCTGATTTCATTTCCTTAATGATTTGATGATTGGCTTTTCTATTGCTACAAAGAAGTCTCTTGGAATTTTTATTTAGATAGTACTGAGTCTGTAAATTGCTTTGGATAGAATTGATAATTCAGCAATATTTGTCTTCCAATCTATGAATAGAGATGTACTAGTTTAAGTCTTATTTAATTTCTTTCAGCAGTGCTTTTCAGTGTGTTGTGAAAAAGTCCTTTATACCGTTGGTTAAATTTATTTATAGATAGTTGGTTCTTTTTGTTGATGTAGTAAATGGAATATTTTCTTGCTTCTCTGAATTGTTCTTTACTGGTGCTTATAACCACACCTGATGTTTGAGAGTTGAATTTTTTTTCTTAAAAAATTTATTTTTAGAGAAGTTTTAGGTTTACAGAAAAATTACACCAAAGTATAGGGATTCCCATATAATCCCCAGTGGCAGTTTGAGATAATTTTATGAATACCAAAAAGAGAAAGATGTTTGTAAACTATTCCTCTGGGTGTGAAACCCTTTGATTGCATTAAATTCAGCTGAGGTGTCTTTGATTATATTACCTGATAGGATTAGGGCTTTTGATTTGACTCACTCAGGGCAAATAACAAAGAGATGATGATGATGGACAATACCCATCCCAAGAAACAGCATCTGCAATTGCCAGCAAGACAGTTCCATCCATCTGCTCCATGGGATCTAAGTTCCCTCTCAATTAAAAACAGACTGGGCATCACCATCCCCAAATCCTCAAAGATCGGGGAATAAACAATGGACTAAAGTAGACTTACGATTATTCTATTATACACTTATTATTATTCTAGCAGTGGAAGAACTTGTATCATTGATATAAAGGCAGTGTCCACCAGAGGTTCTGAGGGGAGGGAGAGGGAAGAATAGGTGTAATATGGGGGGCATTTTTTTTTGTCAACATCTATAAAATCATGCAGGGTAGAGTGTAAACTATAAACTATATTCCAGGATTAGTAGCAATGCTTCAATATGTGTTCATCAATTGTAACAAATGTACCACACTAATGAAAGGCATTGCTAAAGTAGGAAAGTGTGGGAGGAGGAGACATATGGGACATATGGGAATCCCTTATATTTTTGATGTAACATTTATGTAATCTAAAGCTTCTTTAAAAATAAAGAAAATATTTTTTAAAGTTTAGGGCTTTTGATTTGACTGCATCACTGTGTGTGACTCAGATTGAGTCCCTGCCTGCTTGCTTTATCTGGTAATCCAGACATGGACAGACATACACAGGAGAGAGAGTTCTCTCATTTTTGATCTGGCAATGTGACAGAAAGAGGAAGGGTCAAACAGCTGAAGCCCTAGAAAAGAGGAACCATTTTCCCTCATGACTTACAGCTGAACTTATAGCTGATAGAGGAAGCCTGAGAGACAAGCCCTATGCCTGCCTGCAGCTGAAATCAGGAAGAAGTGGAGCAGTTGAGCCTGAGAGAGGGTGCCCAGAGGGGAAGGCTGAAATCTCAGAGATCACCTGTCATCTTGTTTCCACATGTGGTAGCTGGCTTTAGTGAGAAAGTGAAATGGACTTTCTATGGCCTTGTAAAGGTAAGCTTTTAGCCCAACTAAATACCCTTCATAAAAGCCAGCAGATTTCTGGTATTTCACATTGGCAGCCCTTTGACTGACTAATGGATCACCCACCTACTCCCACATCTACATACATAGTTTCTTTATTAACATCTTAAGTTAGTGTGGAACATTTGTTACCATTTATGAGCCAATATTGAAGTGTTGCTATTAACTGAAATCTGTAGTTTACATAATGGTTTACACTTAGTGATGTACAATTTTATAGACTTTTGACAAATGTATAATGTCACGTGTCCATCATTGAAGGTATTTTACTAATAATTCCACTGCTCTAAAAATGCCCTATGTTCTAACTATTCATCTTCCCCCTTCATCCTGAAACTCTGGCAACCACTATATTTATATCACTGTTATAGGTTCTGTTAACAGAAGGTAATAACCACAGTATCAATAAATCTACTTTGGTCTGTGGTTACATGTGTTGAAGATTTTTACATTTATATCCATAAAGGATATTGGCCTTTAATTTTACTTTCCTGTGGTATATTTATATGACTTTGATATTAGGGTGTTGTGACGCTCTGAATAAGTTAGGAAATGTTCCTGCTTTAATTTTTTGTGGGTGGTTTTAATGGATCCCAGAGGTTTTTTTAAAAAACTTTATATTTAGAGAAGATTTAAATAACAGAAAAGTTCCATAAAAAATACAGGGGAATCCCATATACCCCAATCCCTATCCCTCTCACATACTTCCCTATTGATAGTATCTTACATTAGTGTGATACATTTATTACAATTGACAAATATTAAACCATTGCTACTAACTATGGCCTATAATTTATATTATGATTTATATTTTGCACTGTACAATTTTATAGGTTTTGACAAAATGTATAGTTGCCTGTATCCATCATTTCAATATCATGCAGAATATTCTAATGCCCTAAAAATGCCCTATGTTCCACATATTCTTCTCACCCCTTCTCCCCCCTTAGAACCTCTGGTAACCACTATCTTCATATCAGGGTTACAAGTTCTTCCTACAAAGTAGTAGGTCTGCTTTGGTCCATGGTTGCATTCCCACCTTATGTGTTTTCATTCCTCCATCTTGAGGATTTCGGGATGGTGATGCCCACTCTACTTCAGATTGAAAGGGAGCTTAAATATTATGGGTTCAGATGGAAAGAACTGTTTTGTTTGGAGTGGTGTATACTCTTGGCTTTATGGGATGGAGGTTGTCCATAATTATCATTATGTTAGTTGTCCTTGATGAATCCAATGAGAGTAGGTGTTGAATACAATTCTACTGAGATTTAGGCTCAATCAGCATATGAACAGACTGATTAAGTCTCTGGGACACATATTTAATGGACTTAGTGCTAATAAGAGGCTCAAATAAAAGAGGTAGAAGAATCGTGTAGGGAAATTATGAATGAATCTAACTCTGTTACACTAGAGAAATAGGTTCCCATATATTCCAAGAGAAGGACCATTAGCAGGGTACTGATTTCATGGGGTTGTGTGCTTTTCCTATAGTGTCCAGATGTCTCTAGAGCCCTTAGGAACCCCCCTGTTTGAGGCTTTTTTCCTGTGGCAGTTTGTGAGGTCTGCCTGAGACTTGAATAAGTGGAACTTCTGGAACAATCTCCCAACTCACTTTGAAATCTCTCAGCTGTAAAAACTTTTATATTTAATTTTTCCCCTCTTTGGTCAAGGTCTTTTTCAAAAGGCATCTCTGGTTGGTGCTTGGTAATAATGCCTTGGTAACAGGAAGGCTTATGTCTGGGCGTCATGTTCCATGCTGGGGAGAAGGTAGTGAGTTTATTTGCTGAGTTAGGCCACATTTGGTAACAAATTGGTAACAAAATTCAGGAGGTAACTCTTAGGCAATAGATATTATTAGGCTAAGTTTTAATTTTACAAGAATAAGGTTCATAAGTATTAATTTTGTGGGCCTAGTCTATTGGTCTGGTTTCTTTTATTAGGCAATGCCTATATACTCTAGATATTCTTGCCACTCTATTAGACAGTGTAGCAGGACTCCCCAGAATGGGTATTGAATATTTTGTGCTGATTAGTGTGGGTATCCTCCCACTGAGATAACACCCTATGACCACATGAACGCATTCACATTCATAGACGCATGCTCCATGTGCACCCTTCCCCACCCAATCCCCCACCCACAACATTCTGCACCAGTGACCCTCCTTTGTCATAGTAATGAAAGAACACTTCCGTAATTGTGTTCTCAACCACAGTCCTCTACCTGCCTAGAGTTCATCTGTTCCTTCCTCCAGCTCTGTGCCCAGGAATATGGATAACCAACCCCACTAACACTCACACTCCAGTATCATTGACCCCATTTACATGGCTGCACCACCACCACCCTGTTCACTGCCAAACCTTCCCCATCTACCTTTTCATAGATTCTGCCCAGATTGAGCATTGGCTCACCATTCTACCCTTTTCAGTCTCCTGGTAACCTAATTACATTAGTCAGCTAGAGGGGTGCTGATGTAAAATACGAGAAATCAATTGGTTTTCATAAAGGGTATTTATTTGGAGTAGAAACTTAGAGTCAAGGCCATAAAGAGTATATTACTTCCCTCACCGAAGTCTATTGCCATGTATTGGAGCAAGATGGCTGCTGCTCCATGGACCCAGCTTTTTTGGTCTCAGCTGGAGGCTGGTATAAAGCTTGTCTCTCTCCCTGGGGCTTGTTTCTTCCAGGTAAAGCTTTAATCATAATTTAATCAAGTAAAAGTGAAACCTCTGAATTTAATATAATCTAATATTCCCAGAGGAATAGATCATTTTACAAACATAATCCAATATCTATTTTTGGAATTAATACACAATATTAAACACACACTGATGTCCAGACTCTTATCTCTGAGCCTGCTCAATATCATATCCATATCAGTGCATTCATGCAATATTTGTCCTTTAGTGCTGAATTATGTCACTCAACATAAGATCTTCAAGAGTCCATCATTTTTTCAGATGTGTCAATACTTCATTCCTTCTTACAGCTGAGTAATATTCCATCATATGTATATACTACATTATGTTTATCTTTCATCCATTGATGAACACTTGGTTTGCTTCCAACTTCTGACAAATGTAAATAATCCCATGATGAATATTGGTGTGCACCTATCTATTGGCATCACAGTTTTCAGTTATTCAGGGCATATTTCTAGCAATGGGATTGCGGGATCCTATAGCAGTTCTATTCCTAGCTTTCTACAGAACTGCCAAACTGTCTTTCACAGTGACTACACCATTCATTCCCATGAGCATAGGAAGAGTGTTCTTACTCCTCCACATCTGTTCCAACACTTGTAGTTTACTGTTAGTATAAGATGATATCTCATTGTAGTTTTTTTTTAAAGATTTGTTTCCTCCCTTTTTGTCTACTCTCTGTGTCCATATGCTGTGTATTCTTCTGTATTTGCTTGTTTTCTCTTTTTTTTAATTTGTAAATTTTTATTTTTCTTCTTTTTAAAGATACATAGACCACACAAAATGTTACATTAAAAGTATAAGAGGTTCCCATATACCCCACACTCCTCCACATCAACAACCTCATTCATCATTGTGGCACATTCATTGCATTTGGTGAATACATTTTGGAGTACTACTGCACTGCATGGATTATAGTTTACATTGTAGTTTACACTCTCCCCCAGTTCATTCAGTGGGTTATGTCAGGATATGTAATGTCCAGCATCTGTCCCTGCACTATCATTCAGGACAACTCCAAGTCCTGAAAATGCCCCCACATCTCATCTCTTCTTCCCTCTCCCTGCCCTCAGAAACTACCATGGCTACTTTCTCCATAATCAATGCTAAAGTTTCTTCCAATGATAGTCACAATAGTTCTGTTGTTGAATACCAGTAAGTTCACGCTAATCCATATTTTCTTCATCCTGTGGACCATGGGGTGATGATGTTCACTCCATCTCTATAACAAGAGGGGGCTTAGATCCCACATGGTTGATGGATGTGATTCTCCTGCTTGGAGTTGTAGGTACTCTCATTTCCTTGGTGTAGTGGTTGATCACCTTCACCTGTTAGCTGACCTGTGTAAGTCCCACAAACCAGAGAGTAGGAGTTGCAACTCTGCTGAGGCTCAGAGCCCCGCTGGCACATGGCCAGTCCAGAGATTGAAGTCTCCTGGGTATACACTAACCCCAGCGCCAACCACAGGTTCAGTAAAAGTGACAGAAGAGGAATGTGTAGAAAGGTCACATCTGAGTCCAATTCGATCAATCAGAAATACAAATTATTACAAAGTAGGACCCAGTGACTAGGCACTGACCTCCAGAACCAACTGCCATGATTCTAGAACCTTGTGTGTCTCAAATAGCCATCAGGAGCACCAGTAACAGGAGTTGTATCTACTTTGGCTATCTCTGGGATCCTGCTGAGGTGTGTGTAAGCGCGACCCCTCTGATGACCTCCTGACTCTTTTTAAGACTCTTAGCCATATAAACTCATTTGTCATTACCATTTCCTGCTTTTCTTCAAGGTGTTTTTCTAGTTGCATCACCAGTTAGTGATAGGTAGTAATCCTTCAGTGCAAGGGAGGCTTATCCCCAGGAGTCATGTCCTACAGAGGGGGGAAGGTAATGCATTTACATGCTGAGTTTGCTTAGAGAGTGGACACATTTGAGCAACATGGAGGCTCTCGGGAGGTAACTCCTAGGCACCCTGCAGCTCTTGGCCTAGTTCAGATTTCAGGCACACAGGCTCATAAGCACAGTCATCAGTATCAAGGGCTCATTATTGGGTCATCCTTCTTCACTAGTCTTTGCTCTTGCACTTGGGGGATTGTTGCTGTCCCATTGGGGAATGTGACAGAGCTCCCTTGACTAGAAGCTCAGCACTCCCTCAGTTGTCATTTGTAACTGTAACTACTATGAAAATATCCAGCATGTATCTGAACATTTTTTTGTACCCTATATACATGCCCTGGAGAACTCCCTGCCAGCCATGTACCCCCATCAATAACACCCGACACCAGCATTCCTCCCCTGCCATAGTTGAACCCCTCTGTGGTCCAAAACTTCTTCAAAAATGAAGCCTAATATATTGCCGAATTCAATTAATATGAAAATGAAATAGTAGTGGTAGGTTTAAAGATTAGAAATAGAATACATACTAATTTAGAAAAACTAAAAGTAAAAATAAAGTTGGGTATTAAAAATGAAAAATATCATTAAACTTTGTTTTTGACGTTTTGCCTTTCACCACTGTAGTTTGTGTTGCCCTGTATGTATAGTGGCAAGACAATTTCTTTCATTTCTTCCTCAGTGTCTACATCCTTTATTTTTTTTTCTAATTTTTAATTTTCTCTTCAAAAAAGTTTTAGATCATAGTAAAGTCACATGTACAATATAGGGGACTTCCATATATCCAACTACAAATCCTTTTTCTCCTTCCCCAGTAATGATCTTTTTATGTGTTCATGTTACATTTACTGCAGCTGATGTACAGATATTGAAACATAGCTATCAAACATGGCTTCGTTTTGGTTTACATTATGGTTTATATTTTAGACTGTAAAATTTTCTAAATTTTTAGTTACATTATGGTTTACATTTTAGCCTATAGAGTTTTATACATTTTTGGTGTAATTTAACTTGTCTAATACCCATCATTGCATGATCTTGTGGAACACTTCCATTTCCCCCAGTTATCCAACTTCTATCTATTCTGTTCCTCTCTTCCCCTCCCCTCAGTGCCCAGAGTGACAAATCAGTCATCACTGCCTGAAGGACCAGATTCACAGGTATTTGCAACAATACTGAGGACTTGATATACCAGGCTGTCCTCCTACATTTGGAGCCACCAATTCTCTCGAGAGACACAATTCCCTCTATTTCAGAACATCAGGCCTCCTAGGATATGGGTACACCTTCTCACTCATTGTATGGGTCTCCACTAAATGATATAACACACTATGACAGGCTGAGTACTCACTCCCTGGAAGCCTGCCCCTGTGCCAGATGCCCCCCCCCCCAAGCACCTTAAACAGGTAGTCCTTCCTCATAATAATTTCTGAAGAGTTTTTTCAACGTTATGATTTCAGCCACATACCTAACAATCTCCCATGTTCAACAGTTCCCCCCAGCCCTCCCCCCAATTCCTTGGGCCATCTGACCCATCCCCCTAACCCTAGCCCCCCTCAAACCTGCAAATCCCACCCAGTGGTATCCCTATGCCCCCATCTTATCCCTTCCCTGCACAAATACTTATTTCCACTTTCAATTTTCTCATGTTGAACCATCCTTGCATACCAGGGATGAAACTCCCTGGGCGTGGTGTTTAATTTGTTTGATGTGTGTTGAATACAATTTGTTGAGGATCTTAGCATCTAGGTTCATTAGAGAGATTTGTCTAAAGTTTTCCTTTCTCTTATCTTTGTTTGGCTTTAGTATTAGGGTAATGTTGGCATCACAGAATAAGTTATGCAATGTTCCCTTCACTTCTACATTTTGGAAGTGTTTTTGCAGGATTGGTGTTAGTTCTTTCTGGAATATTACCTAGAATTCACCTGTGAACTCCTCTGGTCCCGGGCTTTTCTTATTTGGGAGGTTTTTGGTGATTAAATCTATCTTATTACTTGTGCTTGGTCTGTTTAGTTCATAAATTTCTTCTTTCACCGATGAAAGCTGCTTTTGTGTTTCTAGGAATTTGTCTATTTCCTCTAAATTTTTTATCTTGTTGGCATACAATTTTATAAAATATCCTCTTGTACTCTATTTCTGTGGGCTCAGTGGGTGATAACCCCTTCCTCTTTTATTATTTTAGGTATTTGAATCTTCTCTTTTTTTCTTTGTTAGTCTAGCTAAGGGTTTGACGTTTTTATTAATCTCAAAGAACCAGCTTTTGGTTTTGTTAATTTTTTCTAATGCTTTCTTTTATTTATTTATTTATTTGTATCTTTTTGAAGATACAGAGATCACAAAGTCTGTTACATTAAAAAATATAATAAGAGGTTCCCATATACCCCACCCCCCAAGCCCCCCACTCCTCCCACATCAGCAATTTCTTTCATCATGGTGGCACATTCACTGCATTTGGTGAATACATTTTGGAGCACTGCTGCACTGCATGAATAATAGTTTACATTGTAGTTTACACTTTCCCCAAGTACATTCAGTGCATTATGGCAGGATATATAATGTCCAGCATCTGTCCCTGCAGTATCATTCAGGACAATTCCCTATCCCGAAAATGCCCCCACATCACATCTCTTCTTCCCTCTCCCTGCCCTCAGCAACTACTGTGGCAACTGTCTCTACATCAATGCTACAGTTTCTTCCCTTAGTAGTTCACAGTAGTTCCATAGTAGAATACTGGTAAGTTCACACTAATCCATATTTTATTCTTCCATCCTGTGAATCCTGGGGTGGTAATGTCCACTCCACCTCTATTTCGAGAGGAAGCATAGATCCAAGCATGGATGTGATTCTCCTGCTTGGAGTTGTAGGCACTCTCAGTTCCCTGGTGTGGTGGTTGACCATCTTCACCTCCATGTTAGCTAACCTGGGTAAATCCAGTAAACTGGAAAATAGGAGGTGCAACTCTGCTGAGGCTCAGGGCCTAGCTGGCACATGGCCAGACCAGAGATTCAAGTCTCCTGATTATACACCAACCCCAACTCCAACAACTAGTTCAGTAAAAATGACAGAAGAGGCATGTGTAGAAAGGTCACATCTGAGTCCAACTCCATCACACTCAGGAACACAAATTCCAAAGTAGGGCCCACTGACAAGGCACTGAACCCAAGAGGCATCTATAATGACCGTAGAACCTGAGTGTCTCCTTAGCCTTCAGGAGCGCTAGTTCCTGAGCTGTACCTACTTTGGCTGTCTCTGGGATCCTGCTGAGGTGTGCCTAAGTGCAACTCCTCTGATGGCCTCCTAACTATATTTGAAGACTCTTAGCCATGTAAACTCATTTGTCTTTACCATTTCCCCCTTTTCTAAAAGGTCTCCTTCTAGTTGCATCACCAGTTAGTGATTGGTAGTAATCCCTGGGTGCCAGGGAGGCTCATCCCAGAATTCATATCCCACGCAGGGTGGCAGGTAATGAATTTGCATTCTGAGTTTGGCTTAGAGAAAGGCCACATTTGAGCAACATGGAGGCTCTCAGGAGGTAATCCTAGGCACCCTGCAGTTATAGGCCTAGTTGAAATTTCAGGCAGAGAGGCTCATAAGTACAGTCATCCACACCAAGGGCTCATCATTGGAGCATCCTTCTTCACTGGTCTTGACCTTTGCACTTGGAGGATTGTTGCTATTCCATTGGGGAATGTGATAGAGCTCCCCAGCTAGGAACTCAGCACTTGCTCAGTTGTCATATAACTCTACCTACTATGACAATACCTGACGAATATCCAAACATTTTTATTTACCCTATATACATGCCCTGGAGAACTCCCTCCCAACCATGTGTCCCCCATCAATAACACGCCACATCTGTTTTCCTCCCCTGCCATATTTGAACCCCTCTGTGGTCCAAAACTTCTTCAAAAATGAAGCGTAATATATTACCAAATTCAATTAGTTGGAAAATGAAATAGTAATGATAGATTTAAAGACTTGAAATAGAATACATACCTATTTAGAAAAACTAAAGTAAAAAATAAATTGGGGTGTTAAATACTGAAAAATATCATTAAACATTGTTTTTGACGTTTTCCCTTTCATCACTGTAATAGGTATTGCCTTGTATGTACAGTGGCAAGGCATTTTCTTTCATTTCTTCCTCATGTCTACATAGTTTTTCTTTGTTTTTTGTTTTAATTTTGTCTTTACAGAAGTTTTAGATCGCAGCACAGTCACATATGCAATATATGGGACTCCCATATATCCAACATCAAGCCCTTTTTCTCCTTCCCCAGCAATGATCTTTTTACATGTTCATGTTATATTTGTTTTGCTGCAGCTGATGTACAGATATTGTAACATAGCTACAAAACATGGTTCCATTTCAGTTTACATTATGGTTTATATTTTAGCCTATAGCTTTTTATACATTTTTGGTGAAATTTAAAATGTCCTGTATCCATCATTGCATGATCTTGTGGAACACTTCCATTTGCCCCCCAGTTATCCTGCTTCCATATATTCAATTCTTCTCTTCCACTCCACACAGGGCCCACATTTTTTTTTTTTAAGATTTATTTTTATTTATTACTTTCCCATTCCTCCACCCCTGCCCGCCTGCCCCAGTTGTCTGTTCTCTGTGTCTATTTGCTGCGTGCTCTTCTTTGTCCGCTTCTGTTGTTGTAAGCAGCATGGGAAGCTGTGGTTTTTTTTGTTACATCATCTTGTTGTGTCAGCTCTCCGTATGTGCGGCGCCATTCCTGGGCAGGCTGAACTTTCTTTCACGCTGGGCGGCTCTCCTTAGGCGTGGGGGCTCCCCTACACGGGGACACCCCTGCATGGCAGGACACTCCTTGTGCGCATCAGCACTGCGGGTGGGCCAGCTCCATGCAGGTCAAGGAGGCCCGGGGTTTGAACCACAGACCTCCCATGTGGTAGATGGACGCCCTAACCACTGGGCCAAGTCCGCTTCCCAACACAGGGCGCACATGGACAACCAGGCTTCACTGCTTGAAGGACCACATTCACAGATATTTGCAACAACGCTGAGGGCTTGACACACCAGAGTGTCCTAACCCATTGGGAGCTACCAAGTCTCTCGAGAGACACAATTCCCTACATTTGAGACCATCAGGCCTCCCCAGGATGGGGGTACACCTTCCCACACATTGTATGGGACTCCACCCAAAAATGTAACACACTATGACAAGATGAGCACTCACACACTCCCTAGAAACCTGCCCCTGTGCCAGATGCCCCCCATTAAGTACCTTAAACAAGTAACCCTTCATTATTATATTTTCTAAAGAGTTTCCTTAACATTATAGTTTCAACCACATACCCAACAATCTCCCATATTCATCTGCTTCTACAAACCCTTCTTATTTTCAATTTCATTTAGCTCTGTTCTGACCTTTGTTATTTCCTTCTTTTTACTTCTGTCTGGGTTAGTTTTTTGCTCTTTTTCTAATTCTTCCAGGTGTGCAGTTAGGTCTTTAATTTTAACTCTTTCTTCTTTGTAATATAGACATTTATGGCTCTGAATTTCCTTCTAGGACAGCTTTTGCTGCATCCCATAAGTTTTGGTATGTTTTGTTATTTTCCTTCATTTCAAGTAGTTACTGATTTCTTTCACAATTTCCTCCTTGACCCAGTGATTGTCTTAGAGTGTGTTGTTTAACTTTCATATCTTTGTGCCTAATCTGCTTATCTGCTGTTTATTGATTTCCAACTTAATTCCATTGTGGTAAGAGATATTGTTTTATATAATTTCAGTTATTCTGAAGTCATTGAAATTTATTCTGTGTTCTATCATGTGGTCTATCCTGGAGAATGATCCATGTGCACTTGAGAAGAATGTATATCCTGCTTATTTGTGTGTGATGTTTGTGTCTGTTAGGTCCAGATCCTCTAATGTGTTATTCAACATCTGTTTATTAATTTTCTGTCTTAAGTGTTCTATCTAATTATTATAATTGTGCATTAAAGATCATTGTAGGAACATCTATTTCTCCACTTAGTTTTTCCAGTGGTTGCCTCATGTATTTTGAGGTGCCATGTTTAGGTGCTTAAATGTTTATGATTATTCTTTCTTCTTAATAGATTACCCCTTTTATTAATATATAGTGGTCTTTTTTGTTTCTAACTGTAGTTTTACATTTAAAGTCTATTTTAGACAAAATATCTAATCCCACCCTTTTGTTTAAATATAAAATTGTTTTTACAACCGTTCACTTTCAGCCTCCTTTTTTCCTTGGGTCTAATGTGAGTTTCCTGCAGATAGCATATAGATGGGTCATATTTCCATATCCATTCTGCCAATCTCTGTTTCTTTATTGGAGAGTTTAATTCATTAACACTCAAAGTTATTACTTTCAAGGATTCCATTAGCCATATTTTCTTTAGGTTTATGTATGCCAGATGTTGTTTTTATTTCTCCTTTTATATTTTAGTTATTCTTACACTCTCTCCTATGTTTTTCTTTCAGCCTGTAGACCTTCCTTTAATATTTCTTGAGGGTAGGTTTCTTTTTGACAAACCCTCTTAATTTCTCCTTTTCTGTGAATATTTTGAAGTATTCCTCATTTTTGAATGCCAGCTTTCCTGGATGGAGAATTCTTGGCTGGAAGTTTTTTTCTTTTAGCACCTTAACTATGCCATGCTACTACCTTCTTGTCTCCATGGTTTCATATGAGAAGTCAGCACTTAATCTTACCAAGCGTCCCTTGTATATGATGGACATCTTTTCTCTAGCTGCTTTCAGTATTCTCTTTGTCTTGAGCATTGGACAATTTGACAAGTATATATTGAGGTCAGGCCTTAATTCAATAAGATTGAATTCCTTATAAACAAAAATGGAAATTAGAAGAGAAGCCAGAGAAAGGAGAGAGAGATTTCCGTGTGATGAATGCAAAGATGTATCTACAAGTTAAAGAACTCCAAGATTACTGGTCAGCTAGCACTAGAACTCTACAGATTCTGGTAGGAAGCATGGCATATGGATATTCTGATGTTGGGACTCTAGTCTTCAAAGCTGTAAGACAATAAATTCCTGTTGTTTAAACCCACCACTGTGTGTTATTTGTCATAGAAGCCTTGGTACACTAAGACAATCAGTGAGTGACAAAAAAAACTAATTTTGGAAGTATGTCTTTACAGTTCTGTTGCAGTATAAAATCAAAAGTTCAGTGTTACTGGGCTTGTTAGGTTTATAAGGAGATTATCTAAGGAGGGAGTATGGGAAGCATACCCCTTTTCTGTTTGTTAAGTAAAGAAAATTTCATCCTTTTACCTTTAACACAACAGAGAAAAGCAATTTGAATGATATTTGTTAATTTGAGTACACAAGAGAGCTGTGTATGTGTTTATATGTATTTCCTTTTTTTAACAAATCAAATTCATAATTATTAGTAAAGTATAAATCCACAGTGTACAATCATGGTATTTGATATAATCACACAGTTGTGCATTTATCAATTCAGTTTTAGAGCATTTTCATTATTCCAGTAATAATAGCAAGACTAAAATACTCAATGAAATAAACAAAACTCATCACTTCTTAATCTCTCTATGCTTCCCCTTTTGTACCTAACTGCTATTCTGTTTCCATCTGTCTAATTTATTTGTATTTATATTTTGTGAAAACAGTCATATATGCGATGTTACATTTTTTATGTTTCCTTCTAATAATATAAACATCCTTAGGATTTCCCTTTAAACCATTGTCAAACCCATACAATAGCTCTGCTACTCATGAACACCATGATGTGCTCTCACAATTTCCATTAATTTTCAAAGCTTTACAATCAACGTTTTTACCAATTCTGCACAGATTAGCTCTCAGCTTTTCATTCTCTACCATCGTTCTATTTTCTGGTGACTATATTCTAATTATGAATTCCTTGAGTTTTCATAATATAATTTAGTTCATAATAGCACAGTCATACAGCATTTGTCATTTTTGTGTATGGCTTGCTTCACGCAACATAATATCCTCAGGGTCATCCTTGTTGTCATATGCTTTATGATTTCATTCCTTCTTACCACAGCATAATAGTCCATCATATATATACACCACAATTTATCCATTCATCAGAGTATGGACACCTGTGTTGTTTTCATCCTTTGACTATTTGTGAATAAGGCAGTGTGCAGATGTCTGTTCATGCCACTGTTCTCAGTTCTTCTGGCTGTATACCTAGCTAATGGTCACAAGAAAAGTCAATATTTAAGTTCCTTAGGAGCTTCCAAACCATCCTCCACAGGATGTAGAATTGCTATGCAATTCTACATTCCCACCAAAGTGAATAAGCATTCCTATCTCTCCACATTCTCTCCAACATTTACAGTTTTCTGACTTTTTTAATAGTGGCCAATCTAATAGATGTGAAATGATTTGAATTTTGATTTGAATTCCCTGATTGCTAGTGATATTGAACTTTTTTCTTGTGTTTCTTTACTATTTATATTTTTTCTTTGAACGATTGCATTTTCAAGTCCTTGCCCACTTAACAACTGGGTAGTTTGTCTTTTTATTCTTGAATTGTATGATCTCTTTATATAACACAGGTATTAAACCCTTATCAGATATGTGATTGCCAAATATTTTCTCCCATTTCTCCCAGCTGCCTTTTCACCCATTTGACAAAGATCTTTGAGGTGCAAAAGTATTTAATTTTGAGGCTATCCCACTTACCTATTTTTCCTCTTGTTGCTGATGCTTTGGGAGTAGCTTTAAGAAACTACCATCTACTACAATATCATGATGATGTTTTTCTACAGTTTCATCCAGGAGTTTTAAGGTTGTCACCTTTTATATTTAGGTCCTTGATCCATTTTCAGCTAATTTTTGTCTAATTTGTGAGATCAGGATAGACTTTCTTTGGGATATGGATATCCCATTCTGCCAGGACCATTTGTTGAATACACTGCTCTGGCCAGCTGGGTGGGCTTAACAACCCTGTCAAAAATCACTTGACTACAGATATGAGGGTCTATTTCTGAGTTCTTGATTGAGTTCTGTTAGTCAATAGGTCTGCTTTATGCCAGTACTATGCTGTTTTTGCCACTAGAGGTAAGTAACATGCTTTTACTTCAGGAAGTGAGTCTTCCAATGTCATGTTTCCTTCTTTAAGATATTATTGGCAATTTTGGCCTTCAGAATAATTTGCAAATTGACTTTTCAACTTCTTCATAAAGGCTGCTGGGTGTTTTATAGGGATTGCATTGAATCAGTTTGGGTAGTATTAACATCTTAATGATATTTAGTCTTTCAATACATGAACACAGAATGTTTTTTCCATTTATGTAAGTCTTCTTGATTTTCTATTAGTGTTCTGTAGTTTTCTGAATACTAGTCCTTTCTGAATACTGGTTATGTTTATTCTTAAATACTTATTGTTTTATTTGCTATTATAAATGGATTTTCCCCTAATTTCCCCCTCAGATTGCACACCAGTAGTGTATAGAAAAACTATTGATTTTTGCATACTAATCTTGCATCCTGACACTTTGCTAAACTTGTATATTATTTTAGTAACTTTGTTGTGAATGTTTCAGGATTTTCTAGATGTAAGATCATAGCATCAGGACATTGTGAAATTTCCCTTTTTCCTTTCCTATTTGGGTGCCTCTTATTTCTTTATCTAGCCTAATTGCTCTAGGTAGTAATTCTAGCACAATATTGAATAATAATTATGACAGTGGATATCCTTGTCTTGTTCCTCATCTCAGCAGAAATGATTTCAGTCTTTCACCGTTGAGTACAATGGTACCTGTAGGTTTTTCATATATGCACTTTACCATAGAGAGAAAGCTTCCTTCTATTCCAATCTCTTGGATTGTTTTTATCAAGAAAGGGTAGTGTATTTTGTCATATACCTTTTCTGCATCAATTGAGAGGATCATGTGATATTTCTTCTGCAATTTTTCAGTTTGTTGTATTACACTAATTATTTTTTTGTGTGTTGAACTACCCTTGCATACCTGAGTTAAACCCACTTGATATTGACATATAATTCTTTTGATGTGCTTTTGGATTTAGTTTGCAAGTATTTGTTGAGGATTTTTGTATCTACATTCTTGATTGCAATTTTCTTTTTTCATAGTATCTTTTAAAAATTTTTTGTCTTCTTTTTAAAGGTACATAGATTACAAAGAAATGTTACATTAAAAAATATAAGAGATTCCCATATACCCCACACCACCCCACTCCTCTCCTTCCATATCAACAACTTTTTTCATCATTGTGACATATTCACTGCTTTTGGTGAATCCATTTTGGAGCACTGCTGCACTGCAAGGTATATTGCAGGGACAGATGCTGGACATTTTTTCATATTATCTTTATTGGGCTTTGGTATTAGGGTGATATTGGCTTCATATACTGAGTTTGGTAGTATTCTCTCCTGTTCAATATTTTGGAAGAGTTTGAGCAAGATTGGTATAAGATTATCATTGAGTAACTGGTAGAATTCACTATGAAGCCATCTGGACCCTGGCATTTCATTTTTGAGAGGTTTTTGATGATTGTTTCTGTCTCTTCCACTGTGATTGGTTTGTTGACGTCTTCTAACTCTTCTAGGGTCAGTGTAGGTGGGTCCTGTGTTTCTAGCAATTTGTCCATCTTGTCTACATTATCTAGTTTTTTGCATAGAATTGCTAATACAGTCCTCTTATAATCATACTTATTTTTGTGGGCTCAGTAGTAATATCCTCCCTCTCATTTGTTTATCTATTTGTGTCTTCTGTCTTTTTCTTTGTCATTATAGCCAAGGATTTGTCAAGTTTGTTGATCTTCTCAAAGATCCATCTTTGGTTTTGTTGATTCTGTTTTTGTCTCAATTTTATTTATTTTTGCTTTGAACTTTATATTTCTTTTCTTCAACTGGTTTTGGGATTGGTTGTTCTTTTTCTGGGGTTTTCAGGTAACAGTAAGCTCTTCAATTTTAGTTCTTTTTTACTGTAAGCATTGATGGCTATACATTTCTTTTTCAGCACTACCTTTACAATGTCCCATAGGTTTTGATAAGTTTTGTTCTCATTTTCATTCATCTGAAGACATTTGTTGAGTTCTCCTGTAATTTCTGCTTTGACCCACTGATTATTTAAAAGTGTGCTGTTAAATCTCATATATTTATTAATTTCCCTTTTTCCATCATTATCAATTTCCATCTTCTGTTATGATCAGAGAAAGGGTTTTGTTTAACTTCAATCTTTTAAATTTATTGAGGCTTGTCTTGTGACCCAACATATGGTCTACTTTGGAAAAGGATACATGAGTGATTGTAAAGAAAGTATATGTTACTGTTTGGGGGTGCAGTGCTCTATAGATATCTGTTAGGACTAGATAATTTATCATATTATTCAAGTTCTCTGTTTCTTTATCCTCTGTCCAGATGTTCTTTCTAATACTGAGAGTTGTGTATTGAAGTCTCTAACTCTTATTGTAAAGACATGTATTTCTCCCTTCAGCTTTGCCAGTGTGTGCCTCATGTATCTTGGAGCACTTGAGTTAGATATTTCTTCTTGGTGAACTGACCCTTTTATTAAGATATAATGACCTTCTTCACCCCTTAAAACAGTTTTGCATTTATAATCTTTTTTGTCCAATATTACTATCACTACTACAGATTTTCTTGGTTATTTGCATGAAATAACATTTCACTTTTTATCAGGATTTGTTCTTTTGTCTCAGGTGAGTCTATTGTAGACAACATATATCTGTTCTATATTTTTTATCCATGCTATCAGTCTGTGTCTTTGACTTGAGGTGTTCAGGGCCTTAACATTCAAAGTTTTTAGTTTAAAGGCATTGTTAATTTATACATTTTGTTCTTTGACTTTGTGTTGTCATATCATACTATTATCTGTCTATTTACACTTCAACTACCCTTTCTAATCTTCATTTCTATATTCTTCAAATCTCTTGTCTTTGTTTTTTTCCTTTCATGATGCAGCACTCCCTTTGGTAGCTCTTGAAATTCTGATAATTCGGTAAAATATTCTATCAGTTTTTGTCTGTGTAGAATTTGAAATTACCCTTATTTTTTAAGGATAATTTTCCTGGATACAGAATTCTTGGCTGACAGTTTTTCTCTTTCAGTACCTTGGAAACATCATACCATTTTGTTCCCTTCTCCATGGTTTCTGAAGAGAAGTTAGCACTTAATATTATTGATGATACCTTGTAAGTGATGTTTTGCTTTTCTCTTGCTGCTTTCAGAAGACTCTGTTTCTCTCTGATATTTGTTTTCTGAATGGTAGCTATCTTGAGGTAAATCTATTTAGATTTATTCTGTGTGGAGTATGTTGTCCTTCTTGGCTATTGATATTTATGTCTTTCATAAGGGATGGGAAGCTTTTGGTCATTAGTTTCTTAAATATTCTTTCTGTGACTTTTCCATTCTCTTCTCCTTTTTGGAAATCAATAATGTGAATATTTGTGTCTCTAACATTGTCATTCAGTTCCCTAAGACCCTGTTCCTTTTTTTCCATTCTCTTCTCTTTCTGTTTTTCTGTCTTTTCCAGTTCAGATGTTCTATCTTTGAAATCACTAATTCTGTCTTTGAGCAATTCAAATCTGCTCTTATGTATCTCTATAATATTTTTAATCTCATCCATCATGACTTTCATTTCCACAAGTCCTGTTACTTTTATTTGCAGTCTTTCACATGGTTCTTTATGCTCACCCAGAGTATTCTTAATAAGTTTTATCCCTTTAGTCATACTTTTCTTTCAATTCTTTGATTGACCTAGGAGATTTGTGTGATTATCATGTCTTGTCTTAAATCCTGTATCTTTCTGGATATTTGGTTTGTTCATTTGCCTGCGCCATCTCTTCCTGTTTCCTGATATGGCCTGTCATTTTTTGCTGATGTCTAGCCATCTGAATATGTTGGTGAATTTATTCTGATGGTCAGTTTCTCTCTTTAGCCTATTGTTTCTTTTTTCACATATCTTCTTTGTTATTTGGTTCAGCTAATTCTATGTTTTTAAAAGTGCCCAGCTTAAGTTATCAAAATTGAGTCAGGGGTTCATTAATGGTGTACAGATTTTCTCATAGGAGTTAGGGTACAGAGTTTTTTCCATGCAATTTTTCCATGCAATTTCCATACATGCCTGTAGGTGGCACTTGCCAGTGCACCTTTCCACAGCAGTGTTTATTTCAAAATCCATATTCCTGTGTTTTGGTCTGTCCAAAGCTGAGATTGAAACTAGTCTCTTCTGACTGAATTCAATCAAGAAAGTTCCCCCAATCCCTTTTCTTTTCTGTGTAACATCTTACAGGAAGAATTATGTTCCCCTGTTAGCTGCAGTAAGTTAGGGGTTTTACTGCAGTTTCATATCTTGGTGTTGGGGAATGGAGTTCTTCCAGGATGTCACAAGGGTTTGGCAACTTATGTTAGTTGTTTTAAGTTCATCTTTCTGTCCCTTACTCTCCTAGGAATTATGAAGCACTGTCCTGTTTTGCAGGCCCCTTGGACAGCTTTTGGCTCTTTCTTCATTGTATTTTGTGAAAAAGTTGAGTGCTCCCTGCCTCATATGGTGCCATCTTCCCATACTTCTGGTTTCATTTGTAATATTAGGGAGTTTATCCTTTGATGGAAGTAATTGGTCACTGATGAGTCCACTCTTGAAGGAAGACAGCAGTCCTATTATTGTGAAGCTGTAGCTTTTCTTTGTCCATTTTAAAGATTTCATAGAGCAATTCTTTATATAAGGCATGCTCTTCCCAATGTATAAGGCATTTACAGAAAATGGTATGATATTTTGCTGTAAACTGAAAAGACCAATCCCAAACCAATATGAATTTTAAGCTGTTTTCATCACCCAATTGATTAATTTCATTTACAGCAAATTCTGTGTTTTGCTTCACCCACTGATGAGGACAGTTGAATAGCAACATGCCTAATAGTGATATGTAGATACTGTCATACAGGACCACTAAGGAAATTTCAGAGAACTTGAACATGGCTGGATATTGTTCTAACAATTGCCATGTAGCATCCACAAATAGCAAAGATAAAGGAAATTCTTTTTATCATCTCTTTAAATGGCTGCATCTCTCCAGGAACTGATAGCCAGCCATGATACACTCCTTCTGTATCAGACACTGAAATACAAAAGTTGTCCTAATATAGGAATCCAACATCACTTAAATAAGAGAAAATAGGAGGTAACTCAAATCTACTATTGCTCCTGTTGTAGGATTACAGAGGTATGTTTGCTTTCCAGCATATACATAAGTTCTCCTGAATGTTTAAAGAATGTGTTTACATATTATAACTACCTAGTACATTAAAATGAAGATAGACATTCTGTTGTTTCTTCAAATTTACATTAACACATAGTTGCTTCAGTTTTACAAATACCTTTTGTGTTTCTTGGATATTAAACAAGGTCCTATTCAAATCCAGTTTGTAAACATCACTTCTCCAAAGGTGATTTCCAGTTATTCCATTACAGATACTTTGATCAATTTTTTCTGCTGCAGCACATCTTTTGTGAGGGCCAGTCTCACCAAGAACTGCCATTAAGGCGGCTGCAGGCCAGGAGCGGTACCCTTTTCCAACAAATAATGGGAAAACTACTTTAGGTCTTGATCTGCTAAAGAACTTGGCTGTACAAAGTATTCTGGAAGGAAAGTGGTTATCATGTAACCCTTGTTCATGGAACAAACTCTTCACACAGAAACACCCATCTTATTAATTTCTCTTGTCACATTCTGAGTAACTTTCAAACCACCAGCTCTTAACACTTCCTTAACAACCTCCTGAGAATAGTCCATTTATTTTGTTGACTGAATTGTGTTGTTTTTCCCAGCACATTCAAATATAAAAATGAGCTACAGGCCTGTTGGCTGGGAATAGTGAGATATTGCAAGGTATACCTTTCTGGCACTTTTGGGACATGATTTATCAAAGCAAAATCTGACATTCTGGAATCTTTACAAAAAAATAACTCTGTTGGATTAAATTTCAGTTTTTGGTTGGAGGCTAGGACTTTCTGCTTCTTTTTGTGGACATTTACTGTGCCATTTTGCTCAATACATTTCAAAGAACATCATGTTACCAAGAATAAGGTTTTGTAATGGGATTTCTGTAATGGCATTAGATTATCTAGAATAAAGGAAATTTTAAGAACTTTAAAAATTGAAGTTTATCATTCATAAATGAACATCCATAAACAATAAGTGTACGGTAAAAGTTGTGAACTTACAAAACAAACATGGATATCATCATTCAGGACTCCCATATATTACCCCACCACCAACACCTTGCATTGTTGTGAAACAGTTGTTATAAACTATGAAAGAGCATCATTAAAACATTACTACTACCTATAGCCAGTATCTTACCTTAAGTATATTTTTCCCACGACCCACTTGGTTACAAACCTCTTGTATTAGTATTATAAACTTGTTATAGTTAGTAGGAGAATGTTCTCATGTTTGTTCCGTTAACCACAACCAGGCTACCACCAAAGGATTCATTGTGTTACACAGTCCCATGATTTGTAAAAGCCATTCAAAATTTAAGATAAGTGACTCTCATATTCATCACAGAGTTGTACTGTAATCACCTCAATTTTCAATCAGTTTCATTACTCCAAGAAAAATCTCATAACCCCTTCTACCCCCCAGGAAATAGAATGTGTGTTGAGAATGGGAGCTGATGCTTAATATATGTAGAATTTTCAATAATGTTTACTGTAAATGTTTGTAAATTAATAGATTTGATGGTAATACAGTAGAGTGAGTATAACTAACACTGTTGATTTATAAATGTGATTGAGACTGAAAGGGGTTGTCTGTGGATGTAATATTTTAATTGAAAGGAAGGTAGATAATAATGAGGGACTGTATTACAGTGATTTTGGTAATATATGAAGATTGTGGTTAATAGTATAAGAATATTCTTTTATGAAGTATTAATAAAGGAAACTTTAAAATTACTGGATATCTGCTTTCCCCACATATATTGATTTGTGTCTGTTGCAATGCATTTTTGTACAAAATTAACTTCATTTATGTCAATTCTCCTGGCAAAAGGACTAGCTTCAGTTTTTAATATTTGGTTCCAAATTAAATCTGTCATCAGTCCAGGTCAGCAGCAGGACATAGGATCTGAATGTAGGGTCTGGACATCTTGAAGGAGAACATGTTGCCTCCATCTCTTCTCCCATCATCTGCCACTACCAGTGGCAGCACTGAGGCCTCCCAACACCACCAGACACCTCTGAGGATAGAGCTCAAGGTGCTGAGTCCTTGGCCTGTCTGACAGGCCAGGACATGAAGGAGCAACTGCCCAAGTGGAGCAAGGGACAGGAGAAGGCCTATGCTGGTGCAGGGACCCATCACCAGAAGGGGTCCATCACCGCATCATGGGAGACTATACACACAGGACTTGCGACCTGCATCTCAGGACCTCTAACTGCTTGTATTTGAAGACAACACTGGGCAAAGTTTTTGACTTGCAAATACCTCTTTACATCAAGGGGCTTTATAAGTGCAGAGCTTAGCAAAGTTGATGTTGCTGTAATTGCCCAAAGAGCCAGAACCCAATTAGTAGAATTAAAGCCCAATTAATGGCAGCAGAATATAAAAGCTCCCAGCAGTCCAAGGTTTTGCTCACATAGGTGATAAGAAGTACTCTGTTGCAAAAAGGTTTTAAATCATATGGCTATATTTGGGAGCATGTAGCTAATATGTCAGTTTGGTAATTAAAATATTTGTGACTGATATTACAACTCCAGCATTAGCCTGTAGTCAGCTCCTCCAGTTTATCCAATTCCTATCAGTCATTTGCTTCAATTGTTTGTTCAACTGGAGATAGTCAAGTCAGCAAGATATTTGTACAGCAGGACTTGTATTAGCCCAATTTGATGGCATATGACTCTCAGCATTTGACATTATTGTTTGTGAGAATGGCTTATTGGGAGGATTTGAGCCTCTGGGTTACAAATCAATGAAAGCACCCAAAATAACAAAAAAAAAAACCCAACAGAATGGTGTAGGTCTGCATTCAGTAGGCTTTTTCTTAGTTTATCCTGCTTCCCTTCCTGGCATGAATTATTACCAATAATAACATTACAATTAAAAATATTGCTAACATTGTCTGGTTTCATCATGTTGGGAGAGGATTTTTGCTCCACATTATTTTCTAATTGTGATTATCACTACCAAATGGAGTTGCTAATCTCCCTTCTTGGTGGCACATACCTTTATGTAAATAATCCTGGAGAACTCATTTAAATTTACTGAAGGATATTCATAGGGAAAGTAATCATCCATCTCATATAGCCTGAAAAATGTGGAACATTCCTGGGTGGTGCGAATTTAGGCTTAAACATGTCCTCTAACAAATAGTCCCATTATAGATCCTGGGACTGTATTAATGGGCCAGGACAGTATCTGTCTCAATGTGTCCTCCAGTCCTGATGAGTTGGAGGCAAAACAGAAAATGCATATTCATGAGGAAAGATATGGATTGGTCTCATGTATACAAAATCCTTATAAACATGAAGATGAGACATGCCCCTTTTAAATATAAAAATGAGCAGTGGAAATGTTTGCAAAAACTAGTAAGTGATGTAAGTCTTCCAAAAGCTCTAAATTTAAGAGAAATTAAATTTTGTGCAAAAGTGAAACCCAGGCAAGAAGAATCAGTGGTGAGAGTTCTGGGAAGATGGTACCAGAGTAGCTCAGACAGGATGTAGCTCTCATAAAAAAAAACAAAAAACAAAAAAAAAACATAGATGTCATCCAAGGGAGCTAGTTTGAGGACCTGCAGGAAAGAAGAAGAGTGCAGCATTCATCATTAAAGAGAACTGTGGATGGAGAGGCTATGGGTCCAAAATGAAAACTTTTGAGTTGCTGATCCCATACCTGTGAAAGGTACCCATCCCCCACCCTCAAGGAGAACAAGCTCCATAAAATCTGCAGCTCAGCAGCCAACAGAGGGGAAAAGGACATATTCTTCCCAGGAAAAAGAGAGGGTGTGGCAGAGGCCTGACTGGTTTCTGTTTAAGGGTTTGGTTTTGAGCCTATGGCTCAGAAGTCAATGAAAATTGAAGGATTCATCACAGTGGAAAGATTTGACACCACCTGATGGCCTGCCAGTAAAATGATGAAAGATAGGCTTTTTTTGCCCCTGATTTTTTCCCAGTCACCTTAGGTATATTCTGTGCTCCATTAGTGCGTCCCTGACCCTGTTTTGATAATTTAAACAGGGAAAACTTAAAAGTTTTAGAAAAAGTTGAACCAGAAATCAAAGAAGAGCTGTGAAAAAAAAAAAATCACTAGGCAAGAGAAACAAATTGATGAACAGAGCAAGATCACCAACATGACCAGATTACTAGATATCAAACAAAAAATAAGAAAACATACTAAGAAATAGGAATATATGCTAAGCAAGGAAATAAACCAAGAATCCAGATGAGACACAGGAGTAAAGATAACTAATCAGAGATGTTCACACACATCTCCTTAATTCAAGAAATTGAAGGAAGATATGACAATTGAGGTGAAGATGTTAAGATGACATTATGTAAGCATAAAGAACAATTTGAAAGCCTAAAAAGTATTATAGAAATGAAAGACAATAGAATAGATTAAAAATATATTAAAGGTATATAATAGATATGATTTGATTGAGGACAGAATTAGTGGATTAGATGACAGAGCATCTTAACTTGAAAAGATAGATGAACAGAAAGAAAAAATAATGGAAAAAACTGAATAGGTTCCAGGATTTGTATGATAGCATGAAACACACAAACAAATGCATTTTAGGATTCCAAGAAGTAGAAGAGAATGGAAAAGGGGCGGAAAGAATTTTTAAGAAAATAATGACTGAAAAATTTCCAAACCTTATGAAAATCATGAATATCAATATTCCAGAATTACAACTCCCCTAAGCAGAATAAATTTGAATATATTTTCTGAGACACATTGAATTCAGAATTTCTAGTGCAAGAAAGAGGTATCTTAGAGCAGCAAGAGAAAAGCAATTTATCACTTACATGGGAACCTCAATAAGTCTAAGTGCTGATGTCTCATCAGAAACAATGGAGGTAAGGAAACAGTGGCACAATATATTTAAGGTAATGAGAAAAAAAAAACACTTCAGCCAAGAATTCTGTCTCCAAAAAAACTATCCTTTTAAATATTTGAAGTCTGCACAAAGGAAAACTAAGAATATTTGCCAAGAGACTGTTTCTGCAAAGGCTTCTGTATAGTATGTCACAACCTGAAAGGAAACAAGGGTGAAAGGCTTGGAGAAGAGGTTAGTAATGAAGATAATAAATAAGAGTTATTGAAAGAATTAAAAGACAGAAAATAGTAAGATATGACAATAGAGAGACAAGGGATAAAATGGACAAGTCATGCCTTTACAGTAATAACATTGAGTGTTAATATATTGCACTCCTCAATCAAGACATAGAATGACAGAATGGTTTAAAAAATATATATGAGCCATCTGTTTGTTGACTATAAGAGATTCGCTTCTTTTTTTTTTTTTTTTTTTTTTTTTTAGTTTTTTTAAGGAGGTACTGGGGATTGAACCCAGAATCTCATACATGGGAAGCAGGCACTCAGTGACTCAGGTAAACCCAGTCCCCTAAAGACTCACTTTAGATGCCAGGACACAATCAGACTGAAAATGAAAGGTTGGAAATAGCTATTGCATGAAAATAGTAATCAAAAAATATCTGCATTGAGCCTGGAACCTCGTACATGGGAAACAGGCACTCAACCATTTGCGCTACATCTGCCCAAAATCTATTCATCAAGTGCAATGAATGTGCCACACTAATGAAAGGTTGTTTTGGGGGATGAGTGGGGGGTGGGGATTGAGGGTATACGGGAACCTTTTATATTTTTTATGTAACATTTTGTGTGGTCTATCTATCTTTAAGAAAAGATTTAAAAATCTGGAGTAGTGATACTAATATCAGACAAGTAGATTCTAAATGCAAAACATATAATGGATGAAGAAGTTAACTATATTAATAGGAAAAGTAATCAAGAATAAAGAACAATAATATTTATGTACCCAACTTAATGCCCCAAAATATATGAGACAAACACTGGCAAAACTGTAAGGAGAAATTGGTCTACCTTGAGAATTGAATAGCGTACCTGGACAGAGGATAAATAAGGAAAAAGAGAGCTTGAATAATAGGATAAATGAAATAGATCTACATTTAAAGAACATTATACCCCAAAACAACATGCTATACATTCTTCTCAGGTTCTCACTAAAGTTTCTTCAGGATAGACTTTTTGTTGGGACATGAGTCAGATCTCAATAAATTTAAGAAGATTGATTTTAAAGGAAGGACTGTCTCTGATCACAATGGAATTGAGTTGGAAATTATTAACAAGTTGAAAAAGGAAAATTCACAAAGATATTTAGATTAAACAATACACTTCTTAAATAATCATTGATCCAAAGAAGAAATTACAAGCAAAAGTCAGTAAATATCTCAGTATGAGTGAAACAAAGATATAACATATAAAAACATGACCAGGAAGCAGATGTGGGCTCTTGCCTACCACATGATAGGTCACTGTTTCAGATCCCCATACCTCCTAAAGAAGACAGTGCCCTGGCACAGTGGGGGGGGGGGGGGGGGGACGGGACATGGCAAGCTGACACAATGAGAGACACAAGAAGAACAAGTGTGGTGAGGGACACAAAAAAGCAATGAGCAGAGGTTCCTGGTGCCTCCTAAAGAAGGGAGCTGATGTGATGGGCAGTCATGGTGAGCTGATACAACAAGAGATGTGGGGAGAAAATTAAGAATAAAAGACACAAAAATGGAAGCAGAGGTGGCTCCAGCAATTAAATGCCTCTCTCCCATGTCAGAGGTCCCAATTTTGGCTCCCATTGCCTCCTAAAGAATCAAGGATGATGAATAGGTACAGCAAGTGAAAAACAACAGGGAGTTGGGGAGAAATCTTTTAAAAAACGCTTAAAACAGGAGCAAATGTAGACCTAAGTGTTTAAGCATCTGCTTCCCATGTATGAGGCCCTGGGTTCAATCCCCTATACCCCCTAAAAAAATTATGGCAGTGCTCAGAATGGAATTTATAGCCTTCAATGCTTTCTTTAAAAAATAAGAAAGAACTAAAATTAAAGTTATAATTGCACATCTGGAAGAACTAGAAATATAGCTGCAAACCAACACAAAAGCAAGCAGAAGAACAGAAACAGAGATCAGGGCAGGAATAAATAAAATGGCTAATAAGAATAGACAAAAGAGAAAATCAATAGAACTGAAAGATGGTTCTTGGAGAAGATTTTAAAAATATAAAAATCCTTAGCTAGTTTAAACAAAGGAAATAGAAGATGCAAATAAAATCAGAAATGAGATGGGGGACATTAATACTGAGTGAGAGGAATTTTAAGATATCAAAAGAGGGTAATATTAACTGTATGCCAACAAACTTGACAATATTCATGAAAGGGATGAATTCCTAGAAATCCATAAACAACCTTCACTGGCCCTAGAAGAAACCAAAGACCTCAGCAAGCCAATCACAAGTAAAAAAAAAAAAAGTAACAGTCATCAGAAACCTCCCCAAAATGAAAGGCCCAACGCCAGGTGCCCTAGAGGTTTCATAGTGAATTCTACCAGTTATTCAGAGATGACCTAAAATTGATCTTTCTCAACCTCTTCCAAAATTTGAGCAGGATGGAACACTACCAAACTGTCTCTGAAACCATCACCTTAACACTAAAGCCAAATAGAAATATTATGAAAAAAGTATTTTACACAGATATCTCTAATGAATATAGATGCAGAAATCTTCAACAAAATTACTTCCTAGCCAAATTAAAAAGCACATTAAAATTATACATCATGATCATATGGGGTTTTTTTTAGGTAATATTGCCAGGGATTGAATATAGGACCTTGTATGTGGGAAGCCAGGACTTAACCACTGAATCATATTGGCTCTCCTAATCTCCTAAGTTCGTTTTATTTTACTTGTTTGTTTTTGTTTTTAGGAGGCACTGGGAACTGAACATGTGGGAAGCAGGCGCTCAACCATTTGACCAACATCCACTCCCTGATCATATGGGTTTTAGAATAGGTATGCAATGATGGTTAACCTAAGAAAATCAGTGTCATATACCACAATAATAAATTGAGAATACACTTGATTATCTCAATTGATCTAGAAAAGACTGCACAAAATACAACATGACTTCTTGATAAAAACTCCTGAAACATAGCAATAAAAGAAATCTTTCTCAATAGGATAAAAGGCATATGTGAAAAACCTAAGACTAACATGGTAGTGAATGGTGAAAGATCATTTTTCCCAATGAGATTGGGAAAAAACAAGGATGTTCACTATTTCTGC
This sequence comes from Dasypus novemcinctus, assembly GCF_030445035.2. Taxonomy (NCBI): domain Eukaryota; kingdom Metazoa; phylum Chordata; class Mammalia; order Cingulata; family Dasypodidae; genus Dasypus; species Dasypus novemcinctus. The sequence goes on along the minus strand of NC_080700.1, from coordinate 16,624,941 downwards.
TGTTATTCAGTATTGTGCTAGGTGTTCTACTTAGAGCAATTATGCAAGTAAAATATATAAAAGGTACCCAAATAAGGAAGAAAGAAATTAAAAATTCACTATTTCCTGATAATATGATCCTATCTTAGAATATCCTGAAAAATCCACAACCAAATTACTAGAACTAATAGACATTGTCAGCAAAGTGAGAGAGAAAAAAGATTAATATGTAACAAGTCAATACAGTTTCTGTACACTATTAAAGAGCAAACTGAGGAGGGAGGTAGGGAAAAAAATCCATTTACAAGATTGACTGAAAGAATCAAACTTTTAAAAATAACCAATGAAGGACATAATGGGCCTGTATTCAAGGAACTACAAAACATTTTTAAAAGAAACAAAGGAAGAGTTCAATGAATATAAGAACATTCAAGTTCATGTGTTGAAATACTCAATATCATTAAGATATCAATTTTACCCAAAGAAAACAATAGATTTAATGCAATGCCGATACAAATTCAAACAGCCTTTTTTTTTTTTTTTTGTAAAATTGGAAAAACCAATTATTAAGTTTATCTGGAAGGACATGGACCCCTGAATACCCAAAACTATCTTAAACTAGAAGAATGAAGTTGAACTCTCACTTCTCAACTCTAAAGCATATTATTTGATAAAAAACAAAATAAAACCAGGATGTACTGATATAAAGATAGATTGATAGGATCAAATCAATAGTTCCAAAATAGATCCTCATAACTATGGTCAAGTGATTCTTGACAAGGCTGTGAAACAAACACAGCTGAATCAGAATAGCGTATTCAACAAATGGTGCTGTGAAAACTGGATATACATATCTGAAAGAAAGAAAAGTTTCCCTATATCGCTTCTTATACAAAAATGAAATCAAGATAGGTTAACCTAAATGTAAAAATTAGAACCATAAAACTCCTATAAAAAAATGTAGGGAAACAACTTAGATCTTGTGGTAAGTTGTGGTTTCTTGGTCCTTACACCCAAAGCACAAGCAATGAATGAAAAAAAAATAGATGAAAAGCACTTAAGATTTCCTCAAACATTTTTTGTGTTTGAAACAAGTTTTTAAAAGGGTGAAAAGCCATCATATTTAATGGGAAAACAACCAACAAAGGTTTTATTTCCATGTTTTATAAAGAGATCATATAACTCAGTGACAAAAAGACAATCTAATTTAAAAATGGGCAAAAGAATTGAATACACATAATTCCATGGAACAAATAGAAATGGCCAAAATAGCACATGAAAAGATGCTCAGCATCACTAGCTATTGGGGAAATGATCAAAACTACAATGTAATAATGTTTCATGCCATACGGAATGGCAATTATTTTTTAAAAAACGGAAACTATGGTTAAGAGAATGTGGAAAAATATGAACACTCTTTCAATGTTGGTGTGAATAAGAATGGTGTTGCCTCTGTGTAGGGTGATTTGGTTGTCCCTCAGGAAGCTGAATATAGAACTGCTGTATGATCCAGGAATCCTACTACTAGGAATATTTGCAGAAGGACTGAAAGAAAGGATGCTAATAGATATTTGCATCTCTATGTTCATAGTGGCATTACTCACAACTGCTAAAAGATGGAAGCAACTTAAATGCCCATCAAACAATGAATGGATAAATTTAAATATGGTATAAACTTACAAGAAAATACTATTCACGTGTAAGAAGAAATTAAATGAGGATGCATGTGACAAAGATTAACATTCAGGATACTATGTTGAGTGAAATAAGACAAAAAAAAATGTGAAGCAGGCTAGTAAGAAAGGGAATCAATAGGTGGATCTAGAACCTGGCAACAAGTCCGCGTGGACATCAATAACCCTGAGATGGCTGCTGGAAGATCCTCCCCAAGATTGTGCCACTCAGAGGACTTACTCTGGAAGTTGGGAGAAGCCCCAGATATTCCCCAAGGACCTTATATTGGGCCCTGCTGGGAGGTTGATGGGAGATATAAAGAATCAAAATGGTAAACAGCTGGAACTTCTCCCCTGTCATTAGCAAAGGGGTGGGATAACAATTCAAAAATGCAGGCATGAGGCCTAACATCTCTCTCTCACCTCTAGACCCCAATGCTGGCTGCCTTCCCTGCTTGGATCACTACACAAGTAAGCCTGGGGGGGGGGGGGGGGGGGGGAAACGGACTTTGGCCCAGTGGTTAGGGCGTCCGTCTACCATATGGGAGGTCCGCGGTTCAAACCCCGGGCCTCCTTGACCCGTGTGGAGCTGGCCCATGCGCAGTGCTGATGCGCGCAAGGAGTGCCCTGCCACGCAAGGGTGTCCCCCGCGTGGGGGAGCCCCACGCGCAAAGGAGTGCGCTCGTGAGGAAAGCCGCCCAGCGTGAAAAGAAAGAGCAGCCTGCCCAGGAATGGTGCCGCCCACACTTCCCGTGCCGCTGATGACAACAGAGGCGGACAAAGAAACAAGACGAAGCAAATAGACACCAAGAACAGACAACCAGGGGGGGGGGGGGAGTTAAATAAATAAATAAATCTTTAAAAAAAAAAAAAGTAAGCCTGGGGATTTATAATTTATAATGGAAAATTGTAGTCTCTAAATTAATCCACTTTATCACTTTTCAACCCCTTCCTCTGTACCTGGGACCCCTGGTCTGTTTTCTCCCATTTCTCATCCCTCCCTGCCTGAATAAATTACTGGCCTAACTCACCCAATGTGCCTTTTTTTTTTTTTTTTAAGATTTATTATTTATTTATTTATCCCCCCCCCCCCCAGTTGTCTGCTCTCCGTGTCCATTTGCTATGTGTTGTTCTTTGTCCACTTGTAATCTTGTAATTGGCACCAAGAATCTGTGTCTCTTTTTGTTGCTTCAGCTCTCTGTGCATGTGACGCCACTCCTGGGCTGGCTGCACTTTTTTTGTGCTGGGCAGCTCTCCGTACAGGGCGCACTCTTTGGGTGTGGGGCTCCCCTGTGCGAGGGACACCCCTGCATAGAACAGCACTCCTTGCACGCATTAGCACTGTGCATGGGCCAGCTCATCATACAGGTCAGGAGGCCCTGGGTTTGAACCCTGGACCTCCAATGTGGTAGGCAGACACTCTAATCCGTTGAGCCAAATCTGCTTCCCCCAATATGTTCTTGAAATTCATTTCTGCAGCATAGTCAAGAACCTACTCAAAATCCAGTAACATATTTGCTGAGCTAGCCAAGAGTTTATTGGTGAGTGAAACTATGGCCTACAGCTTGTTTAATGCCTTCCCTTTTCCTCCATTCTAAACGGGCTCACCTATGAGCCCCCACAGGAGGTAATCCCAGAAGGGAAGGGGCCAGGACATGGGAATTCTCTGTGTCCATATCATGTGCCCGGGCTTGTGAAACCTGCCCCCAGTCAGGGTAGCTGAGTGGTAAGGCACAGGGTCAAATCAAGGCCTTGCCAAGACAGAGGTTCCCCAGCAGAGTGCTGGGCCCTATAAAGCTTTTTCAAATCCTTTAACAGACAGGGTCTTTGCCCTTGGGCCTGCCTGCCACTGCCTTCTCCAGACCTCTGCCCTCAAAGGCAGCATGGCAGTGGCAGAAAGCCCTGGGGGCTTGCCCCTCTCAGTGGGTCCACACCTTTGCAGGACCTCCAGGCATGCAGAGCCAAAATGGATACCATGGGAGCTCCCTTCCCCAGGGGTGTCACAGGCTAGGATACCTTTGCATAATTAGCCTTTCCCCATGTTCTACCTTCCTTCTTCTTGCTGCTGAATTTCTCTTTACAGGTTTGTGTTAGAGTGGTAGGAAATGGTAGGAAACTGTGAACCTGGGAAAATACCTTTCCTAGCAAGGAAGCTATTGCCTCAGGACCCCAAAGCCTGTTAGCTACAGCCATTGATCATTAATTAATGGCCTTTTGATGACTGGTTTAACTGGGAAACTATTAGACAGTAAAGTCATAGAACTAGAACTGTGCCTAAGACTTCTGGAAGGATGAGAGGAAGAAGCTTTCTGCTCCTTCTCTGAGGAAGGTGCAGTATTCAGTTTGGAGGCCATCTGATCTGTTTGATCTGTCATCCAAGTCCAGCCAGCCCTGGAAATGCCCAGTGGCAGGGTCTCGGATTCCTGGGGTGGCGGGAACCAGAGAAGTAACCGAATGTCCCCAAGGACTTTTTGAAGGCTTGGGTGCTTTTTTTTTTTTTTAAGATTTATTTATTTATTTATTTCTCTCCCCTCCCCCCCACCCCAGTTGTCTGTTCTCTGTGTCTATTTGCTGCATCTTCTTTGTCCGCTTCTGTTGTTGTCAGCGGCACGGGAATTTGTGTTTCTTTTTGTTGCATCCTCTTGTGTCAGCTCTCCTAGTGTGCAACACCATTCCTGGGCAGGCTGCACTTTCTTTCGCACTGGGTGGCTCTCCTTATGGGGTGCACCCCTTGCACGTGGGGCTCCCCTATGCGGGGACCCCTGTGTGGCAGGCCACTCTTGCATGCATCAGCACTGCACGTGGGTCAGCTCCACACAGGTCAAGGAGACCTGGGGTTTGAACCGCGAACCTCCCATATGGTAGACGGATGCCCTAACCACTGGGCCAAGTCTGCCACCGGCTTGGGTGTTTTTGATTCACAGAGCAGCCAAATGTTTCCTGAGACTTGTGAACTGGTTGGGTTACAGTGCAGTCAGTATTGAACACTGGAATATAGGGGTGCCAGGAATCAGAGCAGTAAACACTGAATGGCCCCCATTCCTTGGGCCCATCCATTCAGAGAGCAGCCAAATGTCCCCTGAGGGACATCTCAGGCACTTTGATTTGGGGCCTCTGCTCAGTCTCCCACCAATTTGACCTGGGTGCATTGATCTGATACTTGGAATTAGATATCCCCAACACCTAGGTAACCCACCAGGATGCTTTTGGGGCAGGCTGGCTCTGAAAATTAAAATTCTCAGGATGCTAGGACAGTGCTTCAGCTCCAAATTCAGTGGAGCAGTGATTTTTAGTCAGATTAGGACTCTGAATGCCAGAATGGTTGACTAAAAGGTGATTTTTCATTCTTAGAATAGGTACAGCCTCTCATAACTGGCAGACTCCCCAGAGGAGTCTCTTCTAAGGAAATTCTGCCTACTGCTGCTCCACATGGTCACAGAGTAGCCAAGAACAGCCTGCATATAACAACTTGAATTCCAATTAAACCAGTGTAAGAAAAGAGGACGGATAGACCCTGAGACTCAGAAACCTCAGGTTGTGTTTCTTTAAAGAAATAAAGAAATATACCTCAAACTTTTCGGTTTAAATTCAGTTGTGCTTATAAAATGTATGAATAGAGATCAAGATCTAGACAGTTATTAAACCTCTCAGAAAATAAGAAACCTCATGTGCCATCAGTTAAGTTCAGAGAATTCCTAGAAATGCTAAAGGTATAAAATTCTTCTGTTTTAATCTGTATTAAACTTTGTGTTCAACTGTGAAATCTGCACTTAACTTTGTCAGTTTGCTTGTTGCCTAGGAAATCAGATTTCGGGTTCACCTGTTACAAATTGGATAATGGTGAAAAGTAACCTAAAAATAAGTCTTTAAATGTCAGTACTGTCTTGCTATTGGATTTAATGCATAAATCAGAAGTGAAATTAATTCAGCTGCTAAGAAGGCAGAGAAACTTCACCAAGTTACTACAAATAAAGTTCTTGTGACTTAGTTAATAAAGGTACCCAGTTAACCTTAAAGTAGAACTTCCTAGAAACTGTAATTAAACGTTAAGATCATTTAAAGATGCCTTTATATAATGAAACACAAAGATAACACATTGTAATTGGGTAGATTTAGCTTAAACATACTATTGTAAGTGTAAATTCTAAACTGACCTTACCTTTGTTTATGGTCACTTAAAGCCTAGCCTCACCCCTTGCCTTCACTTATGGTTATTTCATACCACCTGCCCCCATGGCTCAGGGGAAAGCAAACTTGAGACATCACTGTCTCCAGTCCTACTGGTATTAGTGACCCTTTCTCTCATGGCTCCTAGTGTGGACTAAGTTGCTGCCTGGTGGAATTCTTGCCCCTCAGGGTTGAACGTTCACTCTTCCAGTCCAGCGACTGCTATCTCTGAGGACTGGGAAATGAACGAGGCCTCCTGCCTTGACTGTCAGAGTTCCTAAAAGTGGCAATTCCTGAGAGAAACCAGTTTCCCTGAGGCTTCGATAGCCTCAGTGAATATACATAGAAATAGTCTTGCTCATGCAAGGTCTGCTAAAGTTAAAGTAAAAAATATAGTTCTAAAGCAAAGGAAAATTGTATTAAAGAATTAGGGATGGGAAGCGGACTTGGCCCAGTGGATAGGGTGTTTGCCTACCACATGGGAGGTCTGCGGCTCAAATCCTGGGCCTCTTTGACCCATGTGGAGCTAGCCCACGTGCAGTGCTGATGTGCGCAAGGAGTTCCCTGCCATGCTGGGGTGTCCCCCACGTAGGGGAGCCCCATGCACAAGGAGTGCACCCCGTAAGGAGAGCTACCCAGCACGAAAGAAAGTGCAGCCTGCCCAAAAATGGTGCCACACACACGGAGAGCTGACACAACAAGATGATGCAACAAAAACACAGATTCCCAGTGCTGCTGATAAGGATAGAAGTGGTCACGGAAGAACATGCAGCAAATGGACACAGAGAGTAGACACCCGGGGGAGGGGGGGGTGTGGAAAGGGAGAGAAATAAATAAAAAAAGAATTAGGGACATTTGGGTTATAAGCCAATAATTAAGGAGCAAAATTGTACAAAACAGCATGGTCACTGTAAATTAAAAGTCTTCAAAGAAGTCTTTTAAATGTTATCTTATAGTTAAACTTATTTTGTTAGAGAATTAAAATTATAACATCGAGTCCTGTGTTTCTGCGTCAAACTATTCATGTCCACCTGTTTACTCAGAGACAAATAGTTTAATTTCATATGTCAGGATGATATCATGAAATTAACAAAAATTCTAAGTTCATATCCAATGAAATTAAGTTAAAGAAGTGTAGATCTGCCCTTTTTAAAATGCATACAGTAAATTCCATTGATTGCTAATTGTAATCTTAGGTAAATTAACCCGTCTATGTGGTTGTGGTTAATTATGAAGAGTTTACAAAAGCATCTTCTAAACTGAACCATTTAAATGCCTAGTTCTAAGAAGCCATTATTAATTAGAAACCTAAATTGATATTAGTGCAAACAGTAACTTCATATCTGTGAAACCTTTCTAGAAGTCACCTCAATGTGCATATTCAAGTGGTGTTAATGAAAAGTTTCCTTGATTCCATTGGGAATCTTTAGTTCTCATTTTAAAAATGGAAAAAGTAGTTTTTCCTCTAGTGCTAAAGTAAAATACTTGTATAATTAATTTCTTCTGTTAAAAATAAAAGTGAAAAGCAAAATACTAAAAAGTTCATTTGATATGTTACACACTGCATTGGAAGTGTTGAACAGGTGTATAAGCAATAAGAGACAGACTTCAGCATTGTTAGACTCCCTTGTGCATTCAGACCAGGCCTTCAGTACACTGCAGGTTGCCTTTCCATTTGAGTTATTGGCTAGGTTGGTCACTGACCCCTAAAACAATAAAGGTATCTACTACATCTCTGGTGCTCCTGAAGTCAATGGAGACTATGTTGCAGTTTCAAACCCCTGCAGTAGCCAACAATGCCTTGATATAATCAAATGTGCAGTGGATATTGCCTCCAAACTGGCACTGTAGCATAGTGTCAGAGGATGCTATGCACCAGACCGGTAGAATAGTGGAACCTACCTTCCTAGCTTCTCTAGGGTCAATGGTGTTTCAGCTTGCTGGCTATGTGAAGGACATACCATGTGGAGCAATGATCACCAGCGAAATGTGAGTAGAACTTAAACACAGTTGGCATTATGGTCTCCTCCCATGGAGAGATAACATATAAGGTATTACAAACCTGTAACTTGAATCTATTCATTGGAGCTCAAAGAGAAACTTTTGCATTGAGTAGTACATTAATTAGTATTAAGTACTGTAGTCAAGTCCTATTCTAGATATATACCTGATGATTATGATGATATCTTTTCTATTCTAGTTCATATGCACAGGGACATTGAACATGTTAAAAGTCCTGGTAAACTTTATTTTCTAAGTAGTTAATGAACATGTCTATAGGATAAAGGAATGGCCACCTTGCTTCAGAGTAGTGGGGGCAACAGCCCTTTTAATCTAAGAAGTCACCAAATTAACTTGAGCCAAATCTCTCACATTCTTCACCCCACACTAGGTGAAGGATGTGCTTGAGGCGAGGGGTCTCCAGTGGCTTACAGGTAGCCAGTTAATTAAATACCAGGCTCAATTAAGAGAGATCCCTGAGGTACAGATAAGGGAGTGTCAGACAACACAGACCCCCTACTACTGGTAGAGGGCCCAAAGTCAAATCCTGAGGGACCCCTTCTCCACTCCTGTCTTGAGACTCTTAACCAAAACTACTCAAGCAGGCCAGATTTAGAAGATGAACCTCTTGTGAACCCAAACATTGAATGGTTCACCGATGGAAGCAGTTTTATTAAGGAAAAAATTAAAGGGGCAGGCTATGCAGTGGTTTCTTAGTTTGAAACAATAGAGGCCAAAGCTCTTCCCCCTGGAACTTCAGCCCAGAAGGCAGAGCTGATTGCCCTTATCTGAAGTTTAAAGCTAGCAGCTGGGAAATGGGATAATATTTACATAAGTATGCTTTCCTTGTTCTTCACACTCTGCTGTATAGCAGGAATGAAGCTTGCTTACTAACAGTGGGTAACCTATTAAGCACAGGCAAGAAATCCTAGACTTACTAGAAGCTGTTACCTCAAGAAGTAGCAGTTATACATTGTCCAGAGCATCAAAAGACAGATACTCCTATAGCAAAGGGAAGTGCTCAAGCTGATGGAGCTGCTAAAGCAGCAGCACAAACCTAGGTCTCCCTCCCAGCTGTTATTCCAGAACCTGTCCCGATCATACCCTGGAGAGTACTGGGAGATCCACATGCCATCCTACCAGGGCTAAGCATTTTCCCACCAGAAGGGAAGTGGTAAATGAGGTGGCTAAGACTTACTTCAGCTCAGCCCTTTTGAGATGGTTTATGGGCAACATTTCCTTGCCCACTATCTGGAAACCAGGTTCAGACCAAAGTTGGCAAGATCATGAGACTCATTCTCAATTAAAGCCAAAATGTAAAGAACTTTATTCTGTAGTTCTGTTCATTTCCACAGCTATTAAAGTTAAAGGGATTTCCAACTTGGTGCATTAATCCTGAGCGAAGTCTGCCAAAGAAAGTGCCAGGTCACCAGAAGGACCTGATGGGACACATGAGTGTCAGCCATTAGATGGCTTGAAATCCCTCTTCAAGATAAAAAACTAAGTGTCTAAGTCAAAGTCAACTGTTCCCTCTAACTCTAGCCCAAATGCCTATTGCTAGGGGGAGGGCAAAGAAGACATCCCTTTAAAGATCCTTGTTTTCATCTCCTTTAATTTCATCTCCTAAAAAGGGCAATGCCTCTTCCCATTCTACTGAAGGAGGAATACTCTTCCCTACCAATTTCAGGAAAATGCAGCCTTTGCAGGCACCTGACCTTTTCTATTTCTGTGGTCCAATGTCCTCTTAGTGGGACTATATATTCTCAAAATTCTAATTAAGTTCATCCAGAATCAACATCTTATTAGCCTTATGGGGACTTCATCCAAATTCACTTAATATGCCAGATCTGTCTTCCTCCAACTGAGATAGGAGAGTTTTACACCTTCGCAGATAGGGCCTACTGCTCCTAACCAGCATGAAATAGCTACAGAAGAAAGATCTCCCTTCAGCACCCCTTTAAGAATAAAAGTAAACTCCCCGAGATGGGAATGAAGCAGGATAGTAATACAGGGGATCAATAGATGGATCTGGAACCTGACAAGAATTCCACATGGACATCAATAACCCCAAGATGGCTCCTAGAAGACCTTCCCCAAGATTCTGCCACTCCGAGGAAGAGTTCCTCCAGAAGCCAGGTGAAGCCCCAGATATTCCCCAAGCACTGTATCATTGGGCCCTCCTGGGAGATTGATGGGAGAAATAAGCGATCAAAATAGTAAACATCTTCCCTGCCATTAGCAAAGGGGTGGGATAATCAATAGTTCAAAATGGTAGGCACGTGACCTAAGCGTGCTCATTCTTTCTCACCTTGGAACCCTGACACCGTCTCCCCCCCCCCCCCGCCCACTTTGATCACTATGCAAGCAAACCTAGAGATTTGTAATCTATAATGGGAAATTGTAGTCTGTAAATCAACCCACTTTATCACTTTTCAACCCCTTCCTCGGTGTTTGGGACCCCTGATCTGTTTTCTCCCATTTCTTATCCCTCCCTGTCTAAATAAATTACTGCTCTAACTCAACGGTTGTGCTCTTAAAATTCATTTGTGCAGCATAGTTAAGAACCTCGACAAAATCCGGTAGCAAAAGGAGAAATATTGTATGTCCTCACTGATATATACTGAATACTATTAGTAAGCTTATGGAATTATGCTATAGAGTACAGGTTAGTAGTAGATAGAAAGCTGGCTAAGAAGGGGGAGATGATGTGGAATGTATGTAAAATGTTTAGTAAGGTCAATTGTAAATATGTTGTAATGGATAAATTGAAAGCACAGTATAATGACATTGCTTATTTATAACTTGGGATTGTAGTTGAAAGATGTAGTCTAGGGAGCTTACTGTTTATTGAAAGAGCTATAGGATAGTCTATGGGCTGTATAACTGCTTTTGGTGGTCGATGAGAATTGTGTTTAATATAAATACAAGAATGTTCTTCAACTACAAGATGTTAAGAATTAGGTGATAAATAAGAAAAATACAACTAATTTAGATTATAAAATTACCAATAATGTAATATTTTTGGAAGAAAGGGAAAGAAGGTATATCAATGCTAAATTTTAAAAAAAATAGTTTAAAAGATATGAATATGATTAAACATTTTTTCTTCATTTTCTTCATTATGAAGGAATTGTAGGTCATATCATTTAACCAATCTCTGCTCATTTATGTACCTTTCTATACAATGGAGAGATAACTTTGTTTTTAGGATAAATGTAACTGGATAGAAATTTTTAGATGAATTCTTTCATAATTTGTTAAGCTGCCTTTTGTATATTATTTTTTGAAGTTAAAGTTAGAAAAAATCAGTGAGGGGGTGGATGTAGTTCAGGTAGTTGATTTCTTGCTTCCCATGTATGAGGTCCTGGTTTCAATCGCTGGTACCTTCTAAAAACAAAACAAAATGAAACAAACCAATTGTCATTGGAGAGTGGATCTCAGTAGTTGAATGCCTACTTCCCATGTAAGAGGTCCTGAACTGTATCTCTGGTACCTCTTGAAAAAAAATCAGTAGTGGAAGGGTGACATCAACCCAGCAAAGGAAGCCATACCCTGAAAAAACTTCCACAGATACTCTGGAGGATAGTAGAGACTGGAGAAGGGCTACACAAATGCTAAATTGCAGAATGAAATATCAGGTAGGAAACTTCCATCCAGGAGATATTGGTCCTCTGCTTCCCTCTCCGTGGATCCTGTGCAAAACTTCTGGGTTCTCCAGAGACAGTAAGCAGCCTGGATCTCTCTCACCAGGGAAACAGGTTTTAGAGGAACTAACAGAAGTGATTTGGAATCCCATGCGTCTCCAGGTACAGAGACCCAATGCTGAAAACAAGCTGCTGAGGAGCGCTGGACACAAAAGGGCCCCCATTTGGGGGGTTGGAGTGTAAAATTACAGCAGATTGGCTGTGGCAGAGTGGTGTACTCACACAACACCCAATTTTTGTTGGTTGAATTCCCTAAGTGCAGAATGGACTTTTCTGGGGGTCCCACCTTTATGCAATGACCTTTTCTGACTCTCCAAGGCAGGATAACCTAGCAGGGAAGAGTCTTTAGGCAGAAAAGCCTCACAGAGAAAAATGGAGAGGGAGGATTAAACTGAACTGCTGAACTGGAGTGTTCTAGAAATGAAAAGAGTAAGGAAAATGGGGCACTGGGTGAGGAAGAGACTTCAAACAAATCTTAGACTCTGGGGACAAAATTCTACACAAAAGCAGAACAGATCAAAATTCCTGGAGAAGGAAGAGAGAAAAGAAACTGGCAAGTTATGGCAGATTATATTTCAGGTTCTGGGGAAGGGAAAAGAGATGGGAACTAAGTTAAGCTTCAGTTTGCTGATATAGGGCTTAGCATAAAGGTCTCCATCAAGGGTCTGTTTAATTTATTTAACAATTTACCCCAGCTTGATCTGGCTCTCAGCCATTGAGAGTTGTGATAAAAATTTAAGGTGTTGAACACATTTTCATTTACTGCCTAAAGTCTTGGGGAGTATTTGCTGATTGTTTTCATGTTGTGCTCATAAATGGTCATGATGTCAGTTTTTCCATGATCATAATTTTTAGGTCATTCCAGACATAAATCATTTGCTGGGTCACAAGTGGTTTGGGACACACATTAAAAACTCTTGGGAAAAAAAACAAACAAACAATCCACAATGGAGGTTATAATGAGTACTATGAATGATAAAAGGCCCAAATGCCCACCTTATAGTATATGCCTAAGCCCAGTTTGCATGATTTGAACCAAATGAAATCAAAGTGATCAAATGAGAGTCTTGAAAGCCTTAGCTGATTTAAATCATTGTAGTGCATTTAATTATTTCATGCAATTGTGCCGTAAGTTCCACAGAAGTGTGTACTGAAATATAACAGGTGATGTTAGCAATGACAAAAATGCCTCCTTGTTCACCTAATAAGTAACAAGTTTAGCTAATAAATTTAATGACTTGCTGTGCAACTGTAGCTCTAGCAGGAGATTCAATGATTTCTCCTTTGAGATTGATAGATATCTAATTGTTTTCATTTGTGCTAACCCCAAGCTAAGGTAGCAATCTTCCCAAAGAACCAAGCCCAGACTCATTAACTCCCTGGGTAAATCCTCTTTCCCCTGAGACTGTTGATTGAGGGGAGTAATCCAGTGAGAAGTTTCAGATTTATTGTAAATTCCTAAGGGACTCTGATGTGACCAAATGCACCTTGCCCAGACATTTTATCAACTATTACAGTAATTTACAACCCAGTCAAATATCTGCTAACATTTCCAAAATATATTGCCTGGGGAAATGGATGTGACTCAAGTGATTGGGCTCCCATCTACCATATAGGAGGTCCAGGGTTTGATTCCCAGGCCTGCCTGTTGAAAGATAAGCTGGCCATCATGGTGAGGTGGCCTGAGTGGAGTGCTGGTCCATGAAGAGTGCTGATCTATGCAGGAGAGCTGTCTCATGCTAGAAAGCTGACAAAACAAGATGATGCAACAGAAAGAGATACAGAGGAGAAGACAATAAGAGATGCAGCAGACCAGGGAGCTGAGGTTGCACAAGAGATTGACCACGCCTTTCCCACTCTGGAAGGTCCCAGAATCCGCCAGGTGCTACATAAAGAGAAAACAAGCAAAGAAGAACACACAGCAGACAGCAAGTGCAAAACAATAGTGAGGGATAGAGAAATAAAATCTTAGAAAAATGTTACATTAAAAAATAAGAGAATCCCAAACCCCATTCCCCAACATACCCACTCCTTCCCCATCAACGACGTCTTTCATCAGTGTGGCACGTTCATTGCATTTGATGAATAAATTGTAGAGCACTGCTACAATGCATGGATTATAGTTTACACTGTAAGATATACTCACCCCCAGTCCATTCAGTGGGTTATGGCAGTATATATAATGTCTTGCATCTGACCCTACAATATCATTTAGGACAACTCCAAGTCCCAAAAATGCCCCCATACCACACCTCTTCTCCTTTCCCTCAGCAATTACCATGGCCAGTGACTCAACATCAATGGTACAGTCTCTTCCATTGCTAGAGTCACAATAATTCTATAATAGAATACCAGTAAATCCACTCTAATCTATATTTTATTCCTCCATTTTGAGGACCCTGGGTTGGCAATGTCCACTCCACCTCTAAATCAAGAGAGGGCTTAGATCCCACAAGGCTGATGAATGTGATTTTCCAGCTTGCAGTTGTAGACTCTCAATTCTCTTGTGTGGTGGTTGACCATTCTCACCTCCCTGTTAGCTGACCTGGGTAAATCCAATGAACCAGAGAGTAGGTGTTGCAACTGCTGAGGCCCAGGGCCCAGATGGCACATGTAAACACCAGAGATTCATGTCTCCTGGGCATACACCAACCCCAGTGCTAAACAGGTTCAGTAAAAGTGACAGAAGATGCTGGTGTAGAGAGGTCACATCTGAGTCCAACGCTATCACACTCAGGAGCACAATTTCCAAAGCAGAGCCCACTGGTAAAGGATTGGACTCCTAAGCCATTTGCCATGACCATAGGACCTGGGTGTCTCTGTAGCCCTCAGGAATTCCACTACATGGGGTTATATCTACTTTGGCTGTCTCTGGGATCCTGCTGAAATGTGGGTAAGTGTGACCCCTTTGATGACCTCCCAACTATTTTGAAGTCTCTTAACCATAAAAATTCATTTGTCTGCTATTTCCTCCTTTTATTCAAGGTCTTTTTCTAGTTGCATCACTGCTGGTGGTTGGTGGTAATCCCTTAGGGACAGGGAAGCTCATCCCTGGGTGTCATGTCTCAAGCTGGAGGAAGATAATGCATTCACATGCTGAGTTTGGTTTAGAGAGTGGCCACATTTGAACAGCATGGAGGCTCTCAGAAGGTAAATCTTAGGCACCCTGCAACTTTAGCCCTAGTTGAAATTTCAAGCACACAGGTTCCTAAGCATTGTCATCAGTATCAAGGGCCCATCATTAGACCATCCTTCACTCGTCTTTGTCCTTGCACTTTGGGAATTGTTGCTATTCCATTGGGGAATGTGACAGAGCACAACAGCATGGGAAATCACTCTCTAGTTGTAGTCTGTAATTCTGCCCACTATATCAATACCCAATGAGCATATGAACATATCTATATACCCTATATGCATGCTCTGGAGAGCTCTCTCCCACCCATACATCCCCCATCAATGACACCCTTCACCAGTGCTCCTCCCCTGCCATAGTCGAACCCCTCTGTGATCCAAAACTTCTTCAAATATGAAGCCAAATAGAGTGCTAAATGCAATTAGGAAAATAAAACAGTAATGATAGGTTTAAAGAGTAGAAATAGAATACATAATTTAGAAAAATATAAGTCAGGGTATTAAAAATGCAAAATATAAAACTTTTTTTTATGTTTTGCCTTTCATCACTGTAATACATGTGCCCTCTGTACAGTGGCAAGGAAATCTCTTCCATTTCTTCTGTATCTACTTCCTTTTCTTAATTTTTTTTAAAATTATGTCTTCTAAAAAGTTTTAGGTCACAGTAAAGTCACATATAGAATATTGGGGTCTCCCATATATACATCAAACCATTTTCCCCCATCCCTAGCAATGATCTTTTTACATGTGGATGTTGCACTTGCTATAACTGATGTACAGATACTGAAACATAGCTACTAACCATGGTTCAATTATGGTTTACATTTTAGACTATACCCTTTTATAAATTTTTGGTGAAATTTAACATGGCTTGTATCATTGCACAATTTTTTTAAAAAGATTTATTTATTTTATTTTTCTCCCTTCCCTCCCCCCCCCCCAAGTTGGCTGTTCTCTGTGTCTGTTTGCTGCATGTTCTTCTTTGTCCCCTTCTGTTGTTGTCAATGGCATGGGAATCTGTTTCTTTTAGTTGCGTCATCTTGTGTCAGCTCCCCGTGTGTGTGGCGCCATTCCTGGGCAGGCTGCACTTTCTTTCATGCTGGGGAGCTCTCCTTATGGGGTGCACGCCTTGTGCATGGGGCTCCCCTACGCGGGGGACACCCCTGTGTGGCACGGCACTCCTTGTGCACATCAGCGCTGCGCATGGGCCAGCTCCACACAGATCAAGGAGGCCCGGGGTTTGAACCACAGACCTCCCATGTGGTAGACGGATGCCCTAACCACTGGGCCAAGTCCACTTCCCTCATTGCACAATCTCGTGAAACACTTCCATTGGTCCAAGTTAACCTCTTCCATCTATTCTATTCATCTCTCCTCCTCCCTAAGGGCCCACAGTGACATCAAAACTTGAAGGACAAGATTCATAGATACTTACAAAAATGCTGAGGTCTTGACACACTAGTCCTCCCCCATTGGGAGCCACCCTTGCTCTCAAGAGACATAGTCCCCTCTGAGAACATCAGGCCTCACCAGGATGTTGTACCCCTTCACTGTAAGGGTCTCCACCCACTATTATAACACACTGTGACAATATGAACACTCATACTCCATAGAAGCCTGCCCCAAGTGCACCCTGTGCCAGATACCTCCCATTAAACAACTTAAACCAGTTATCCTCCCTTATTATATTTTCTAAATAGTATTCTCAACATTACAGGTTCAACCACATACCTGACAATCTCCCGTGTTCACCTGCTCCTGCTAACACTCCCCGCAATTCCATAGACCATCTGATCCATCCTCCCAACCCCATCCAATATTATCCCTATGCCCCAGTCTTATCTTTTCACTACATAACTGCTTATCTCTACTTTATAATAGATTTTGTCCATGTGGACATTGGCTCACAACCTTCCTTTACCCCCTCTTTCCTGTAAGCCTATCTTCCAGTCTCTAGCTCTCTGAGACAGCTTGATTTACTTAATTCATACCAGAGAGGTCTTGTAGTATTTGTCCTTCAATGCCTAACTTGCTTCACTCAACACGCGGTTCTCAAGATTCATCCATCTTATCCATGTGTTAGTACTGTATTCCTTCTTCTACCTGAGTAGTATTTCATCGTATGTATATATTACATTTTGTTTATCCGTTATCTGTTGATGGGCATTTGGGTTGATTCCAACTTTTGGCAATAGTGAGTAATGCTGCTATGATGATTGGTGTGCATATATCATTTCATGTCCTTGTTTTCAGTCCATTCCCAGCAGTGGAATTGCTGGATCATATGGCAAACCTATAACTAGATATTGAGGAACCACCAAACTGTCCTCCAGAATGGCTGGATCCTTCTACATTTCCACTAGCAGTGGATGTGGGTTTCCATTCCTCCACATCTTCTCCAACACTTGTAGTCCTCTTTTTTTAAATAGTGGCCAGTCTAATGGGTGTAAGATGGTATCTTGTAGTTTTGATTTGAATTTCGCTAATAGCTGGTGATGGTAAGCATCTCTTCATGTGCTTTTTAGCCATTTGTACTTCTTTGGAGAAGCATCTGTTAAATCTCTCGCGTATTTTTAAAATGATTTGTTTGTCTTTTTATTTTTAAAATGTAGGATTTCTTTATATATGCTGGATAGTAGGCTCTTATCAAATATATGATTACAAAATATTTTCTCCCATTGTGGAGGCTGTCTTTTCATTTTCTTGATAAACTCCTTTGGGGTGAAAAAGGCTGTAATTTTGAGGAAGTCCCATTTATCTATTTTTGCTTTCATAGCCTATTTTTTGGGTGTGAAGTTCATGAAGCCATTTCCTATTACAAGGTCCTGTAGATGCTTCCCTATATTTTCTTCCAACATCTTTATGGTCTTCACTCTTATATTTAGGTCTTTAATCCATCTAGAGTTGAATTTTGTTTAAGGTGTGAGATGTTCCTCTCTCATTCTTTTGCGTATGGATATCCTTTTCTCCAAGCACCATTTGTTGAAAAGGCCATTCTCTCCCAATGCAGTGGGCTTGGTGGCCTTGTCAAATATCAAATGAATATATACACAGGATCTATATCAGAACTCAAAATTTAGTTCCATTGGTCAATGCATCTGTCCTTGTGCCAATACCATGCCATTTTGACCACCATAACTTTGTTGTATGTTTTAAAGTTAGGTAGTGTGATTTCTCCAATTTCATTTTTCTTTTTAATATGTCTTTGAATATTTGGGGCCTCTTGCCCTTCCAAATAAGTTTCATAGTTAGTTTTTCCAGTTCATTAATAAATGTGTTGATTTTTATTGGGATTCCATTAAATCTGAAGATAGTTTGGGTAGGATAGACATCTTAATGATATTTAGTCTTCCTATCCATGAACAGGGTATATTCTTCCATTTATTTAAGTCTTCTTTGATTTCCTTTGCAATGTTGTATGCCTTTTACATTTTTAGTTAAGCTTATTCCTAGGTATTTGATTTTTTTTTTTTTTACTGTTGTAAATGGTATTTTTTTCTTGATTTCCTCCTAAGATTGCTCATTATTTGTGTACAGAAATGCTCCTGATGTTTGCCCATTGACTTATAACCTATGACTTTACTGAACTCATTTATAAGTTCTAAAAGATTTGTTGTAGATTTCTCAGAGCTTTCTATAGGGAAGAACATATCTGCGAATAGTGAAATTTTGACTTCTTCCTTTCCGATTTTATGCCTTTTATATCTGTTTCTTGCCTCAGTGCTTGAGCAAGTACTTCTAACACAGTGTTAAATAGGGGTGATAGTGGGTATCTTTGCTTTTTCCTGATCTTACAAGGAAAGATTTTAGTAGTTTATCATTGTAAATGGTGTTAGCTGTGGCTTTTTCATATACATCCTTTATCATGTACAGAAGGTTTCCTTCTATTCCTATCTTTTGCAGTGCATATTTTATCAGGAAGGGGTGCTGTATTTTGTCAAGTGTTTTTTCAGCATCAATAGATATGATCATATGATATTTTTTCTTTTGATCTGTTTGTGTGGTTTATTGAATTGATTGATTTCCTTATGTTGAACTATCCTTCCATACCAGGGATGAAACCCACTTGGTCATGGTATATAATTCATTTGTTGTGTTGTTGAATATGATTAGCAAGTATTTTGTTAAAGATTTCAGCATCTAGGTTCAT
This sequence comes from Dasypus novemcinctus, assembly GCF_030445035.2. Taxonomy (NCBI): domain Eukaryota; kingdom Metazoa; phylum Chordata; class Mammalia; order Cingulata; family Dasypodidae; genus Dasypus; species Dasypus novemcinctus. Next base: position 16,606,135 of record NC_080700.1, on the reverse strand, counting down.
TAATCTATAATTTTCCTTTCTTCTTGTGTCTTTGGCTTTGGTATTAGCATACTTTTGACATCATAGAATGAGTTACCCAATGTTGCTTCTGTTTTGATTTTTCAGAAGCGTTTAAGCAAGATTGATGTTAGTTATTTCTGAAAAGTTTGGTAGAATTCACCTGTGAAGCTGTTTGTCTGAAGGCTCCTCTTAGTTGGAAGGTTTTTATCGACTGATTCTATCTCTTTACTTGTGATTGGTTTGTTGAGATCATCAATCTTTTCTTTCATCAATGTAGGCTGCTATGTTTCTAGTAATTTGTCCATTTCCTCTAAATGTCTTTCTTATTGGCATATAGTTTTTTCTTCTTTATTTTCTTCTAAATGTTACATTCAAAAAATGGGAGGTCTCCATATACCCCCCTACCCCACCCACCCCGCCCACATCAACAGCCTCTTCCATCAAGCGGCACATCCACTGTACCTGGCAAATACATTCTGGAGCACCACTGCTTCACATGGACACTGGTCAACATTGTAGTCCACACTCTCCCCCAGTCCACCCAGTGGGTCATGGCAAAAACATACAACATCCAGCATCCATCCCTGCAGCACCTCCCAGGACAACTCCAAATCCTGAAAGTGCCCCCACACCATATCTCATCTTCAGTCTCCCTATCATCAGCAGCCACCATGGCCACCCTCTCCACAATACTACAATTTCTTCCCTTACAAATCACAATAGTTCCCCAGCAGAACACCAGTGAGTCCACTCTAATCCATACTCTATTCCTCCATTCTGTGGTCCCTGGGATTGTTATGTCCAGTCCCTCTCTACATCAAGAGGGGGCTTAGATTCCACATGGATGATGGGTGCAATACTCCTGCTGGCAGCTGTATGCACTCTTGGCTCCCGGTGTGGTGGTTGACCCTCTTCACCTCCCTGTCATCTGGCCAGGGTAAGTCCAAGAAACTAGAGGGTAGGAGCTGCAAGTCTGCTGAGGCCCAAGGCCTGGCCATCACATAGACAGTTCAGAGATTCAGGTCTCCTGAGTATACAGCAACCCAAACACCAATCACAGGTCTGGTAAAAGTAACAGAAGAGGCATGTGTAGAAAGGTCATATCTGAGTCTAACTCCATCACACTCAGGAACACAAACTCCAAAGTAGGGCCAACTGACATGGCCCTGAACTCCAGAGCCATTTGCCATGACCATAGAACCTGTGGGTCTCTGCAGCCCTCAGGAGAACCAGCACCTGGGTTTCCATCTACCTTGGCTGTCTCTGGTACCCTGTGGAGGTGTGCATAAGCATCACCCCTCTACTGACCTCCCGACTCTTTTTTGGAGACTCATAGCCATATAAACTCACTTGTGCTTTCCATTTCCCCCTTTTATCCAAAATCATAAAGCAGTTTTTAACACCTGATATTACATGTAGGCTGAGATATTCTGCCGGTCTGAGTTGACTACTTTATTCAAGGTCTTTTTCTAGTTCATCATCAGCTGGTGCTTGGTAGTAATCCCTTGGCATCAGGGAGGCTTATCCCCAGGAGTCATGTCCCATGCTGGGGGGAAGGCAATGCATCTACATGCTGAATTTGGCTTAGAGAGTGGCCACATTTGAGCAACATGTAGGCTCTCAGGAGGTAACTCTTAGGCATCCTGCAGCTCTAGGCCTAGTTCATATTTCAGGCACTCAGGCTCATAATCAGAGCTATCAGTATCAAGGACTCATTGTTGGACCATCCATCTTCGTTGGTTTTTGCTGTTGCACTTGGGGGATTGTTGCTGTTCCATTGGGAAATGTGTTAGACCTCCCCTGGCCAGGAACTCAGGACTCTCTCAGCTGTCATTTCCAACTGAAACCACTATGAAAATATCCAAACCTTTCTATGTATTCTCTATACATGCCCTGGAGAACTCCCTCCGAACCATGTGCCACCCACCAATAACACCGCACATGAGTGCTCCTACCCCACCGTAGTTGAACCTCTCTGTAATCCAAAACTTCTTCAAAAAGGAATCTCAGTATATTGCCAGATTCCATTAGTAGTAAAATGGAATATAGTTATGGGTTTAAAGGTTAGATATAGAATACATAATTTAGAAAAATTAAATAAAGGAAAAGTAAACTGGGGTATCAAAAAATGAAAAAAAGGTTTGTTTTTGACATTTTGCCTTTTATCACTGCTATAGGTGTTGCCCTGTATGTGGTTGAAATTATAATGTAGAGAAAACTCTTTAGAAAATATAATATGGAAGGTTACCGGTTTAAGATGCATAAGGGGGGCATCTGACACAGGGCAAGCTTCTAGGAAGTGTGTGAGTGCTCATTTTGTCCTAGTGGGTTATATCATTGGGTGGAGACCCATACAATGAGAGTGAAGATATACCCACATCCTGGGGAGGACTGATGTTCTCAAACAGAGGGAATTGTATCTCTTGAGAGAATTGGTGCCTCCCAATGGGTTAGGGCAGTCAAGTATGTCAAGCTCTTAACATTGTTGCAAGTATCTCTGAATACGGTCCTTCAAAGTAATGAAGATTGATTGTCATGGTTGGCCCTGGGGTGGGGGCAGGGGGAGAGGTGTTGAATACATGGCATCAGTGTAACTATGGGGCAATGGAAGCGTTCCACAAGATAATGCAATGATGGATATGGGTCATGTTAAATTATACCAAAAATGTATATAAGTCTATAGGCTAAAATGTAAACCATAATGTAAAACATAAGATAACTAAAACTTTAGAAAATTGCATAGTTTAAAATATAAACCATAATGTAAACCCCAATGGAACCATGTTTAAAAGCTATTGTTTCAATATCTATACATCAGCTGCAGCAAATATAATATGAACATGTAAAAAGATCATTGCTGGGGAAGGGACAACGGGTCTGATGTTGGATATGTGCGAGTACCGTATATTGTATATATGAATTACTGTGATCTAAAATTTATGTGAAGACAAAATAATTAAAGAAAGGATGTAGACACTGAGGAGGAAATGGAAGAAATTGCATTGGCATATGTTTTTTGAAAGTATCCTCTTATGATTCTATTTCTGTGGGTTCACTGGTGATATCCCTTTTTGCCTTTTTTTATTTTGTTTATTTGCATCTTTTCTCTTTTTCCTTTGTTAGTCTAGCTAAGGGTTTGCCCATTTTATTGATCTTCTGAAAGATCCAGCTCTTTGTTTTATTTTTTTCTAGTGCTTTCTTATTTTCTATTTCATTTAGTTCTGCTCTGGTCTTAGTTCTTTCTTTCTTTCTTCTTCCTTTGGGCTTAGTGTGTTGTTTTTTTACTAGACATTAGTAAAAATTCCTTGTACTTCCTACAAGTGTGCAGTTATATCAATTTTAGCTTTTTTTTTTTGATAAATGAATTTATGGCTATTATTTTCTCTCTCAGTTCAGCTTTTGCTGCATCCCATAAGTGTTTATGTTTTGTTGTCATTTTCTTTGGTTTCAGGGTACTTACTGATTTCTCTTGAGATTTCCTCCTTGGCTCACTGTTTGTCTAAGAGTGTGTTGTTTAACTTCCATATCTTTGTGACTTATCTGGTTCTGTGGCCCTTCCACATTTCCAGCTTTTTTCCATGGTGGTCAGAGAAATTATTTTGTCTCATTCACATCTTTCTGAATTCATTGGGACTTTCTCTGTGACCTAACTTGTGGTCTATCTTAGAGAATGATCCATGTGCACTTGTGAAGAGTGTATATCCTGCTGTATTTGAGTGTGGTGTACTGTATATGTCTATTTGGCCCAGACCCTCTAATATATTATTCAAAGTCTTTGTTTCTTTATTCTCTGTTGAGGTATTCTCTCTAATGGTGATAACGGTGTGTTTAATTCTCCCACTGTAATCGTAGAGGCATCTATTCCTCCAGTTTATTTTCCCAGTGTTTGCCTCTTGTATTTTGAGGTGCCCCAGTAAGATGCATAAATGTTTATGATTGTTCTTTCTTCTTGAAAGATTATCCCTTTCACTAATATGTAGTGTCCATTTTTGTCTTTCTCACTATAGTTTTTCATTTAAAGTCTTTTTTTCCAATATTAGTATAGCTACTCCTGCCCTTTTCGGTTATCATTTGCTTGTAGGATTGTTTTCCAGCATTTCACATTCAACCTCCCTGAATCCTTGGGTCTAATGTGGGTTTCTTGTAGGCAGCATATAGATGGGTCATATTTCCTTTTCCATTCTGCCAATCTGCGTCTCTTGTCTAGTGAGTTTGATCCATTACTACTCAGTGTTATTACTCTAAAGGAATTACTTAGAGTAAACATATTTTCTTTGGATTTGTTTATGTCATATATTGTTTTTATTTCACTTTTTGTCTTTACACTCTCCTCCAACCTTGTCCTATTTTTTCTTTCAACCTGCAGAACTCTCTTTAGTACTTCTTTAAGGGCAGAGTTCTTGTTGGCATTCTCTCTTACTTTCTGTTTATCTGTGAATATTTGAATTCTCCATTATTTTTGAATGTCAGCTTCACTGGGTAGACTATTCTTGCCTGGAAATTTTTTTTCTTTTAGTACCTTGACTATGTCATATCACCACCTTCTTGTTTCCATGGTTTCAGATGAGAAATCAGCACATAATCTTAATGAGCTTCCCTTGTATGTGATGGTTCTCTTTTCTCTTGCTGCCTTCATTATTTTCTCTTTGTCTTGAGCATTGAAAAATTTGACAAGTATATGGTTTGGAATAGGCCTAATGGGATTTATACTGTTTCCAGTGTGCTGTACTTCCAGGACTTGTACATCCATCTCCCTCAATAGGTTTGGGAAGTTTTCAGCCATTGTTTCCTCCAACACCCCTTCTGTCACCTTTCCTTTCTCTTCTTCTTCTGGGATGCCTATAATGCATAAGTTTGTGCATTTTGAATTGTCATTCAGATCCCGAGTCTCTGCTGGATCAATCAATTCTACTGTCTGTTTGATTTCAGATGTACTGTCTTCCACATCACTAATTCTCTCTTCTGCATGTTCAAATCTGCTGTTATTTGCTGAGAGTGTATTTTTGATTCTTGGATTTTGCCATCCATCTCGATCATATCCATTATCTTTTTGTGTATGTTTACAATTCCTTCAGTATGCTTAGCAAGTGTTTACTTAATACCCTTAATATTTTCCTTCACTTCATTAATTTGCCAGTGTGTTTGCTTAGAGAGCTTTGGTTAGTTGTTTGATGCTGTGCTCACCTTCCTGGTTTTTAGTTTGTTCATTGGTCTGGGCCATGTCTTACTGATTACTGTTATGGTTTGTAATTTTTTGTTGCTATCTGGTCATCATTTTATCTTGATGGATTTGTACATTTGATTATCTTCTCCATCTAGTCTCATGTTTTATTTAGGTGCTGTTTGTGTGTGTGTGTTGTTTTCTCTTTGACACTTCATTCTTGTTCTATTTCCTTATTGTCTAAATTCCCTTGATGGAAAAAGATTAGTGCCATGGAAAGCAAAAGAGGTAAGAAAAAAAAGTATAATAGTAGTACTGATAATAAATGTTAGCAGATGAGCTGTGTAAGACGTAGGAGAATGAATATTAAGCTCAAGTAGCAGTGTAGAATTATAGGAATAGAAAAGTGGAGTACTTACAGTGAAATGGGAAATTTAATATGGAGTAGAATATAGTATGAATTAAAAGGCCAGTGTAATGAGGAGAGAGGGAAAGAGAAAAGAAGGGACAATAATTGAAAGAGTTAATAAAAGAAAACAGAAGTGTTAGAAAGAATAAAAACAGAAAAACTGGGGGCTAAAAAAGATTTGGAATGTAAGAGAAACTACTGAATTTGGACGATAACTGTAGAAACAAGAGATAGTGTTGGTAGCAAAAATCAGCACACACAGAAAAGAGGAATTACACAGCAAATGGGAAACAAGCCAGTAGCACCTAATTAAAAAGGGGGTGAGATAAAGAGGAAAGAAAGATAAGAAAACAAAAACAGACAAACCCACAGTGAGTCAAGCAGACATTAAGAAATACCAGACTTCCTTCTTAAGCAGCTGTGGAGCTTTTCCAGATGCTGGTGTTTATCAGTTACCCTGTAGCTTTCTTGTTGCAGATTATAAAGTGGGTTTTAGTAAACTAGGTTAAATTATGTAACAAAATTAACACTTTTTTTAGGAAAAATAAGAGACCCAAGGGAATAATAAAAGGATAATGTCTATGTTTTCCCCATCCTAAAGTATCAGCTAGATGTTTAATACCTCTGTGGTTCACTACTCTCAGAGAAGCTGGGAATTGAACCAGATGTCTTCCACATTCAAGGATGAAACTCCTTCCCTGGCTAAACTTTCTTTCTGGGTTAATTTGCTCTTCAGAAAGAGTCCCTTTCCCTGAGGCAGGATTGATTCTTTGCAAAAGGATAAACTGCTAATTTGGAATCTATTCCCCCCCCTCCCCCCCCACCCCACTTTAACTGCTTTCTCTCCCAGGGTACTGGAAGCAATAACCTGTGTGAGTTCCCTTTTGAAATTCAAATGCGACCCTGGTGAGTTAATTCACCACAGAAAATAATGACTCTCAGTTTCTTTCAAAGAGAGTGTTCACACCTTGTTGGGAATCCTAAATATGCTTTTCGAAGCTGATTAAGCACTTTCTACTGTTACCTTCCCTTAGATGAGTTGCACAGTACTAGTTAAGTGCCTGACTCCCCCTTCTCCCAGACCAATTTTCCCTATCTCAGGGAGGTTAGGTAAATCAGATTGCCTCAGCAGATTCACCTCCTCCCCTTCCTGGCTTCTTCTCAAGCCAGATTGTATGCTCCTCAAGGCTTAAAAAAGGGGGTCCAGACAATTAAACACACACTCATGGTACCCTTCTCCACCCTTCACGAGAACCCTCCCATTCTCCAAGTTTGTCTCCTCTGGCTGTGTGACCAGCAAGGTTCAGGGAATGCCATGACTTCATGACCTAAGAGAGGGGCTTAGCCATCCCACAATCCCAGCCTCAAGTGCCAGAACCTCATGGTTTTAACTGGAGCAATCACTCTTTTTGTCAATCTTTCTCCAGATCAAGTCCTGAATCTTCCCATATGTGGTTCCCAAAACAGCTCCCTCAGGCAGGATTTTGTCCCCACTCAGCTGTTTTTTCATTGGAGAGATGTGGGTGCACTTTCTCTAACACCATTTTCCCCTATTTCCCCAATATACTTTAAAGTCCAATTTCTGAGACTTTGGGTTTCAAGTGAGAAAGTTTATTTGCTTGGCAAGCCCAAAAATCTGCCTCCTTGATTTTGAGGAGTTTAGAATTTTTTTCAATCCGGAGGGTGGAGTGATTACAATCACAATAGTAAATATTCACATGCCATTTTCAAATAACCATAACAAATGTAAGATTAGTCTAGAATAAATGCCACAATAGTAAGTAAACACAAGGATAAGCCTAGTTCTGAAATAACCATAAACAAAGGTAAGGTCAGACTGGAATAACAATCACAATGGTATATATACACAAGGGTGTGCCTCCTTTCAAATAACCATAAAGAAGGATGAGGTTGACCTAGCCAGTTTCAGTAATTTCGGTATTAGCTTTGAGATATTATATAGTGAAAAAATTAAGGGAAAAAAATCATCTGTATAACGTTTCAATAATTATAAAGTTTTGCTAATTCTTAATTCTTGGTTACAAGGTTACAGGTCCAAGAAAGCTTAAAGCAGAGTAAACAAGATCTTGGTTCTTGTATTCATATTTGATATGAAATAAATGATACAGTTTGATCTGAAGACACTGAAGCATTTGGGATAAAAAAGAAATTAGTTATGGGTAGAATTTTGTGGTCCCCTGCAATGTGCATATATCAGGGTGAATGGTGACAATTCAAACCGTCTATCAGTTTACATTCCTTTGGAAAGTCCTTGGAGAAACAGACAATTGATGTGGGTTATGTGTGGGAGGTTCTTTGTTTCTTCAGAGATAACCTAAGCTGTCTGACTTGTGGGTGTGAGATGGTAAGAGGCTGCAGTCCTGCCCTTGGTGACCATGGCAACAGACTCCAGTCCCAGGAAACAGTTTAACAATGCAAGGTCTATAAACTTTAAGTATTCAGGGGAAATGCAAACAAAATATGCTAAAAGCTTATCTAGAATGTATGAAGTCCATGCTAAAAGCTTACCTGAGATGTGGAAGATATATATGCTAATTCAAGCCTATTGAGAACTGAAACAAAGGGACCATTTAACCTTTCCTCTCTGTATAAAAGAAACTTGAAAGTCTTGTTCTGGGGCTCAGAATTGAAACAGAGTCCGGCCCGCCATCAATAAACCATTTTTCCTTCTCAAAATCATTCCTGAGTCCTGGCCTCTCTATACGCAAATAAATAATTGAACCTCTCTCAAATTCTACAACACAATGACATTGTCTTTCTAGGCCAGTGCAAGAGCAAAGCATAAGGAAATAAAGGTTTTATGCATTATGAGGATTAGTAAGGTAGAGTCTATGTGAGGACTAGTTTATGTTAGGATTTGATCTGTCACCTTGGGAATAAGTCATCTACATTGTGACATTGCCTGTTTCCCTTCCTGGCTACTTGGATTTTTAAGTCTCCATAATTAGTCAAGGAGTCATGAAATCTTTTTTAGTTGAGTAATGTGGCCCCATGGCTCAACACCCTGTAATTAATTTGCATTATCAGAAATTAGGGATAACTGGCAGGGTTCTTTTTAATGAGGATCTAGGGCTATACTGTCTGTGTCATTTCCAGTAAACCCATTACCCTGGTGTCAGATTATGATTAATGGAGTCTCTGTCATGTTTGACAGGAGAAGTGTCCTTTACTTTTTGAAGATAATGTTTGGCATAGTGCGTTAAGGATTTGCAAATTGGGTCATGTAATGGAGTGACAATGTTCTCAATTTATTACCAGAGATAGGTCTGCCAAGAAAAATTTCACTTGGGGAAATTTGAATTTCCTCAAATAAATGCTATGCATAAAGAGAGTGCCAAAAGTAAAATTTTGTGCCTGGAAAGGCTAGGTTCTTCAGTTAATTTAGATAGTATTCATTTAAATTTATAATTATACCTGTTTTACTAGTGGCTGTTTTTGCATTAAAGTATGCAAGTGCATTTTAAATATATTCAGGCTCAGTCCATTTTGTGTAAGCCTTTATCTTAATGATAGCAACAGTATATAGGAGTGAAATGGCAGGAAGGAGATATTTTACTTGTCCACAATTTTCAATTGGCATACCAGAAGAAGTGAGGAACCCACTTTGCTTCCAGAGCATGCTGAAGTCACTATAGATCAGGGGTTCTAAACCAGGAGTCTGTGTCTATTTCAGGGGAAAAATTTCAGGGGGTCAGTGAGCTTGAATTGAAAATTTTTATTTAATTTAAAGACATGCTGTTGTTGAGTGTCATATAACTATCTGCTGCTACATTCTGAGTAGGATCCATGGTGTTCACCTGATTGGAAAAGGGATCCTTAGAACAAAAATTGTTAAGAACCTGTTATAACTGTAAACAGAATTTCCTTTTGATAGAAAGCAGGGTTGGGTTAAGGGTACAGAGTTCATCTGTTTTGGTGGAAGAAAATCGTGGATGGCTACCTTTTTCAATCAGTATGTTGCTGACAGTAAAGTATATGCATTCTAGAACAATGAAAAATTTCCTTGATTTTTCAGCACAAATATTTATACTTATTTAGTCACATGTGTGACAGAAACTAGTAGATTTCCATTTCTCTTGCATATACAGATTAGTAAGAATCTTTTTGCTATAGGTGCTTTAGAGTACTTGCTCAGGACAACCAAAATCCATAAAAGTGTAACATATCTTTGAAAAAGCAGGAAGGTTGGTTTTGAGAGTTCTAGAAGGAAATGAATGACACAAGGTGTGACTTGAGTAGATTCATCTTCACTAACATCTGTGTTGGTCAAGATGTGTATTTTGAATGATAGGACTGATGAAGTTATAACTACATTCAAAGAGAGTTTGCCCTTGAAACGGTGGTTTTTCTAGAAAGAAGCTCTGAACCACACTAGTTATGAAAGTCGCCTGACTGAGACTTGTATTCCTTGCATTCTCAGTCCATTGGATTCTCATGAATAAGGAAGAAAATTTTAATCACATGAGAGTCCTCATTTATTTTGTATATGATTTACTTTTTAATTAGCATGTGTTATTTTTGACAGAAGGCATTTGGATCAAGGCCATCTGAGACCGGTTAACTTATTGTGGATATACAATGTTTCTGCATTTATAATTGTTTATACATTATATTATATAAATACATTATATAAAGGGAAACTCATTTAATATATTACGACTCAAGGAATGGTTTTATGCAATTAGACTGTGATGAAAATATGAACAAATAATTATGCAATGAAAAATTACATGAGTGACCTGAAGGAATAGTAGAATTTTAATATAGGCTATAGGAAGGGCGAAGTATACTTTTGGTTGACATTTACTGAAGATTCTCCTTTTGTTAAAGTGACATATCTTGATTATATTCATCATGATTGACATCTAGGTTAATCAGAGAGCTCTAGAAAAAGAGAATTTTTAGTTCTCTGGGCTCATGGTGGTGGTAATGTCTTGAGTTATATTGGATTTTTTGCTTTACGTTTGAAAACAGATGCACACTCTCATTTTTGAGCCAACAATGGTGTAAAATGAAGCAGTTACATAGATGTGTGATTGTCATGATAGTGTAGAAAAGTGGGAAAGAAGGCTGCAATTCAGCCTTGAGATGTTCTAATAATACTGTTTGAGTTCTGCCATGAAGAACACAAGAAGAGGGAATACACTCAGGAGATTGAGATGTCAGAGAAGTCTACAAAAATGAAAGTTCCCAAAAAATCCAATTCTTTACTTCCAAGTTATAGACTGAAGCACACACTCTGGATTTATTCATGGGGAGCTTATTGGAGATGGTAGCATGATTTCCTTAAGAGGAAACCTGTCATGTTACTAACTCATCATTTAAGGTTGTGTGAGTAAAGGGTAAAAGTGCTCATGTAGACGGATTGTGCAGGAGCGAAAAGGAGATCAGGCACAAGAGATGAAATAGTCACAGAGGGCATTTGGGTTCATAAAAGAAGAGAATAAGGTTAAATGTTGAAGTAATTGTGATAAGAGAGAGCAGTTGCTGGTAGTGATTTCAAAAAGAAACAAGAAAGCCAGGAATTAAGTTGGAGATCATTCAACCTAATCAGGGTACAAGACCCTTCAATGAGAGAGGAGTAACTAATGGGTATAAATGCAGGAATATCTGTAGACATTGTGGTTCTAAATTGAGGTGATTTTTTAAAATTACATGATTCACCTGGTTATTACAATGTTAATCTCATCTGGTAAAAGAAATGTGAAATGTGAGAGCATGTGGTATTCAAACCATGGGACTTGAAGTGATTATGGAAGATGGAAGAATGACTCAATTATCAAGATATAGTCTTTTTCCCAGATGTATTTGAAAACACTGGAAGTTGTGATTCTGTATTCAGTCATAAAACAAGAGCTTATAAATGTGCTGTGTGACATGTAGTAACAAACATGACACAAAATTAGAGCCACCTATATGCACAGATATGGAAAATAGTAAGGTATCTATTGACATATAGGTTAAATACAGAGACATCAGAAATGTTCTTGGAAAAAGACCTTGATGAAAAGGGAAAAAAGGTAAATACAAATGAGTTTATATGGCCAAGAGGTTTCCAAGTGAGTCAGGAAGTCATTCAAGAGATTATGATTATGCACATCTCATCAGGATCTCAATGACTGCCAAAGTGGATACTATTCCTGTTGTAGAATTCTGATAGAGGTTCGATTATTTGCATATAGAGAGGCCAGGACTCAGGAATGATTTTGAGAAGGAAAAATGGTTTATTGACATCCAGAGGGACTCTGGAGCTTCCTGTTAACAAACCCGAGCCCTGAGTTTCTTTTATACAGAGAGGAAAGGTTAAATGGTCCTTTTGTTTCAGTTCTCAATAGGCTTGAATTAGCATATATATCTTCCACATCTTAGGTAAGCTTTTAGCGTGGACTTCAGGCATTCTAGATAAGCTTTTAGGGTATTTGGTTTGCATTTCCCCTGAATACTTTAAGTTTATAGACCTTGCATTGTTAAACTGTTTGCTGGAACTGGAGTCCTTGCTATGGTCACGAAGGGCAGGACTGCAGCCTCTTACGTCTCACACCCACAAGTCACAGACAGTTTAGGTTATCTCTGAACAGATAAAGAGCCTCCCACCCAGATCCCACATCATTCCAAATAGCAGGGCTCCTGAGATCTCTGGAGATATCCAGACAGTATTGTTTGGTCAGATAGCTCAGGAGTTTGGTGTCTTGCCAGTGTGCTCTACTTTGGAATTTATGCTCCCCAGGGTGATACAGTTAGATTAAGTTGTGGCTTCCCTACACATGGCTTTTCTGTCCTTCTATTTGAACTGATAATTAGTATTAGAGTTGGTAGGTGTACATCCAAGAGACTTAAATCTTTGGGCTGTCCATGTTCCAGCTGGGTGCTGAATATCAATGGAGTTGCAACACTTACTAAACAGTTCATTGACCACACCCAGGACAACTAACAAGGATGTGAGAATGGACAATTTCCATATCAAGGAATTGAGAAAATGTATAACTGCAAGTGAGAGAGTTCCATACATTAGCCCTAATGGATCACAGCCTCCTCTTAATCAGAAGTGGAATGGATATCACCATCCCAGAATCATCAGGATTGGGGAATGAGCTATGGACTGTAGTAGATTTACTGGTGTTCTACTATAGACTTACTGTGATTCTAGCAATGGAAGAAATTTTATCATTGCTGTAAAGGCAGTGTCCACTGGAGGTTCTAAGGGGTGGGTGAGGGAAAGACAGGCATTTTTGGGACATTGGAATTGTCCTGAATGACACTGCAATGACAGATACAAGCCATTATATATCTTGCCAAAACCTACAGAATTGTGTGGGAGAGAGTATAAATAAACTACAATGTAAACTTTAATCCAAGCTTATTGGCAAAGCTCCAAAATATGTTCAATTGCAACTAATGTACCACACTAGTGAAGGATGTTGTTAATGTGGGAAAATGTGGGAGGCGTGGGATGTGGGGCATATGGGAATCTCCTACATTTTTATGTAACATTTATATAATCTAAGTACCTATTCAAAAATGAAAATTAAATAAAATTTTAAAAAGAAATGTTCTCATGAAGCATATGCTGAAATACGCATGCTTGCTTGGAATATGTCTGGCAGGAAATATTATATGAGGTGGAAGGTAAGGTTTGGAAATAGGTTTGAAGCAGGCTAGTTAGGGAATCAATAGATCTGGAACCTGGCTAAAAAACCACCAGCATTAAACATGTAGATATTGGTACCTCCAAGATGGCTGCTGGAAAAACTTGTAAAAATCCCATTCAGAATGAGATTTTCTCTGGAAGCCAAAAGCCCTGGATATCCCTCATGGGCCTTATCATTGATCCCTCCTGGGTGGGGTAATCAATCAAAACAGCAAACAGATGGGACTTCTTCCCTGTCATTAGCAAAGGGGTGCAATAATCAATGGTTCAAAAAGCAAGTACAAAGGCCAAACTCACCCTCTTGCCTTCTGCCCCCTGTTCTGGCCTTCTACCCCCTGTTTTGGCCTTTTTCATCCCTCACCTGGATTAATACACAAGTAAACCTGTGAATTTATAATCTATAATGGGGAATTATAGTCTGTCAATCAACCCTCTTTATCACTCTTCAGCTCTTTCCTCGTTACTTGGGCCCCATAATTTGTTATTTTCTCCCATTTCTCTTCTCACCATTCTTTAATAAGTTACTGGCCTAACTAACTCAGCTTGCTCTTGAAATTCATTGCTTGTAGCTTAGCCAAGAACATAGAGAAAATCTGGCAACAAGTTCAATGCAAAGATGTCTTGAACAGGTTTGCTGTTCATGGTTGTAAGTGTAACACATTATGAAGAAGTTTTGACAACAGGGTAAGGATCTGAATATTGAAATGAGAGGTGGCATTCCGTGTAATACCTCGGTGTGGTATGTAGCCCTTAAGATATTTGAAATTGGAATACAGGGAAAAAAAATTCAAACTCTTGCTGTGTCCTTCAGTGGCCATAATATTATTTGTCATTTTACTTCAACTCCCTGAACCTCAATTTAGGACATTTGTTAACTGACTTACTTAACCTTTATCAGTTGGGTTACTGAGAAGACTGAATTTTTAAAAATATATAATTCTCTAAACATGTTGAGTACAATCATTTTCTTCCTGTGTTTGAGGTACAAATGGCCATGTTAATCTTGGGTCAGATCAAACTCATAATAACATGTATTCTTTTTTTCTCTTTTATTTTAATAATGTATATTCCTAAGTTTCTTAGTTGATTTCCAAATATATTTGGGTGGGTTGTAAAACTCATGTGGAGTGTTGCTGCATTATACATATGGAAGAATAAAGATGTTTTAGGACAAATGTGTCCAGAGGTCAGATTCATGGTAGAGCAGGAAGGGAGTGAAAATCCAGAAATCAGAAATGCATGTGAGAGAATGAATGCTATTGCAGAACCAGCAATAATTAAAACTGAGGTATTCTGTGCTTCCTTTTGTAGTGAGGACCCAATTCCAGATGTGATTTTGGGATCAGCAATGAATTAAAGTCTGAACATCATGGACTAATTAATACAATTAATGGATTTTCATGTTCTTATCTGTAATATGAAGATAATCATATCTTTATTAGCCAGAGAAGAAAAGACCTCCAACATCTTGACCCTGGGAAAGGAGAATCCTCTCATTTCTCTTGAGCATAACTCATGTTCCTTTTCTTGTTTGGGCAGAGAATACTCCTAGGTGAAAAGTTTGGCATTCATGATGGGGGTGGGGGCTGAAAATTGTGGTCAAGACTTGAATCATAAGACTTCTTTCTCCATTCTCAGCTTTGCTCTCCTGCTTGTCTGGTTGTGAGTGAAAATCCAGAGGAAGATAGATGCCAGCTAAGGTATTGACAATGCAATCACATGTGAGTAGGTAATTCTTCAACTGAAATTACACCTCTGTTGTCAGCAGATGGGAAGATTTCTCCTATTGGTGTGAATATTTCACGTGTAATTAGGAATTATTCAAGGATCTTAGCTTAAGTTTATATAGGACTCTTTAATGATTATGATAAGTTAGGTCCTGATCAATGAGTAATCTTCCAAGGTAATTGCAAGAGTTGGTTAAAGCTACCATAAAGGCTATGTATTCTCTGAGAAGATGAGAAGTTTTCTTTTCTCACCCATCCCATGGCCTCCTTAGATAAATAATGAATTCATGGATCATGTTAGTGCCTGAAATTGGCCTGTGCATATGATGAATAGTGGTGACAGAGATGAGTAAGAAGAGATGTTTATAGTCAGAAGGGAGGCTGAGTCTTCAGCTGTGCATTCAGTCAATCCAACATTACAGATACTGGGGTGTAGGGTGTAGGTATATTTGTCAGAAGCACATGAGAAGTTTTGTAAATTAAAGGAAATGAGGAATAATATATATATTTCCCCCACTTTTAATTTTCTTAAAGTTTTGATAGAATGTATTTGTACATTTTGAAATACTTTTCTGAAAGATTTAAAAAATGTATTTATTAACTCCCCATCATTATTTGCACTCACTTTGTGCTCTCTGTGTCTTTTCATTGTGTGCTCATCTTCTATTTAAGTGGAACCAGGAACTGAACCCAGGACCTCCCATATGGGAGGGAGGCACCAAATGGCTTGATCCACCTCCTCTCCTTTTTGTCTCTCATTGTTTCTTCTTTGTGTCTCTTCATTGCATCATCTTGTTGCATCAGCTTGCCATGCCAGGCCATTGCATCATTGTCTCTTCATTGCATCATCCTGTTGTGTCAGCTCACTATGCCAGCCCATCATTACAGCTTGCTGTCTTGCTCATCTTCTTTAGGGGGGCACCAGGAAGCAAACCCAGGACCTCCCATGTTGTAGGCAGGAACTCAGCTACTTGAACCATATACACTTCCCTTGAAATAATTTTTTAAAACTACAATTTCCTTTACCATTCTTGTTCAGATTTCAAACTTCAATTTTCTAAATCACATTTTTCAAATTTTATAAATGGATGTCACATATAGAAATTATTTTTTTCCTTCATTGTGGCTGTGGTTTCAGAAGCTATATAATAGTTGGAATAAAATTTATGTCTCTGTGAGAATTTTTGAAGATTTGTAGAGGCCAGAAGCAATGAACAGGATTCTTTTAATCTTTCACTGACAGATGAAATGAAGATAAAAGTGAGAGAAAGAAAACTGGTCTTTGTACACCCCAGGAAAAGTTGAGATTAGGAGATCTCCTACCATAGGAATGGTCAGTCTAAGGCCATGTATCAGTACAACTGTCTCAGGAGTCCCTGGCTTGTGACCCTGAATCATCTGTATTTATGCATTTCAATGAATTCCTGAGTATTGTAGCACTGAGGAAAGCACAACTTACTGATTTGAAACTTATTCAGTTTTGAAGAATTCTGGATATTTCTTCAAAATTCCCTGCCATTTTAATGAATAATAGACATTTGAATTGATTTTAGATAGAAAGCAACTCACACTTTAACTGGCATTTGTCAAAATGCATAACATATTCTTAAACGATTTTATTTTTAAAATTTTCATTAGCTTTTTTTGAAGATACATAGATCACACAAATTGTTATATTAAAAAATGCAAGGTTCCCATATACCACACTCCCTAATGACCCATTCCTCCAAAACTGACAAATTCTTTTTTACCATGGCAAATTCATTGCATTTGATGAGTACATTTTGGAGCATTGCTACATAGCATGGATTATAGTTTATGTTGTAGTTTACACTCAGAGAAACATTTTGCCTTTCATCGCTGTAATAGGTGTTGCCCTGTATGTACAATGGCAAGGTCATTTCTTCCATTCTTTCCTTAGTGTCTACGTTTTTTTTTTTAATGTATCTTCAAAAATGTTTTAGGTCACAGTAAAGTCACATATAGAATATAGGGAACACCCATATACCCAACATGAAACCCTTTTCCCCCTTCCCAATGATGATCATTTTACATGTGGATGTTACGTTTCCTACAACTGATGTACAGATATTGAAACATAGCTACTAACCATAGTTCCATTATGGTTTACATTTTAGACTGAACATTTTTATAAATTTTTGGTTACATTATGGTTTACATTTTAGACTATACAGCTTTATAAATTGTTGGTGATATTTAACATGTCCTGTATCCATCATTACAGGATAATACAGAACACTTCCATTGTCCCCCAGTTTCCCCCTCTTCCAACTATTCTATTCCTCTTTCCCCTCTCCTCAGGGTCCACAGTGACAACCAAACTTCACTGCTTGAAGGACAAGATTCATAGATACTTGCAACAATGCTGAGGGCTTGACACACTAGTCTGTCCTCCCCTGGGCGCAACCCATGCTCTTGAGAGACATCCTCCTCTCTGTTGGAGAATATCAGGCCTCCCCGTGATGGGAGCGAAATACCTTCCCACTCATTGTATGGGCTCCACCCACTGATATAACACTATGACATTATGAACACTCACACCCTCCCTAAAATCCTGCCCCAGGTGCACCCTGTGCCAAATGCCCCCCAGAAAACACTTTAAACAAGTTACCCTTCCTTGTTATAGTTTCTAAAGAGTCTTCTTAACATTATAGTAGAACAAAGAAGGGTTTGGCTCAGTGGAGGAGTTTCAGCCTTGAATGTGCAAGGTCTCTGGTTCAGTTCCCAACTCTTAGAGTAGTGACCCACTGAGATATTAAACATCTGGCTGATACTTTGAGACAGGGAAAACATAGACATTATTCTTCTATTAGCCTCCCTTTGGTCTCTTATTTTCAAAAAAAAAAAAGATTACTTTTGTTGCAAAATTTAGCATAGTTTTCTCACTAAAACCCATTTTCAAGGTCTGCAGCAAGAAAGCTGCAGGGTGATTGGTGAACACCAACAGCCTGACAAGCTCCACAGGGGTGTGGGAGGGAAGTCTTTTTCTTCTTAATGTTTGGTTGACTCCTCGCTTGAAGCCTTGTCTGATTTTTTTTGTTTGTTTTCTTCTCTTTCCTTCCTCTTTATCCCCCCACATTTTGTTATCTTTTTTTTTTTTTTCCAGTTAGGTGCTGCTGGCTTGTTTCTTCTTTGTAGTGCCTCCTCATGCTCAATTTACTCTTCTCTGTGTGTACTGATTTTAACGACCAATGCTTTCTCTTTTCCTTCCTACATCTTTCTATCTTCCACCTTCTGTTGCTGCTCTTACACTCCATCTCTCTTGGTTTAGACACCAGTTTTTTTCTGGCTTTTTATTTCTAACACTTCTTTTCTGTTTTCTATCTTTTATTAACTTACTATTATTGTCCTTTCTTTTCTCTTTCCCTCTCTCCTGATCATGCTGGCCTTTCAATTCATATTCTATTCTTCTCCATATTCAGTTTCCCTTTTCATTATGGGTTCTCCCCTTTTTTTTTCCTATACCTCTACACTGCTAACATGAGTTTAATATTCATTCTCCTAGGTCTTATATGGTTCTGCTAACATTTAGTATCATTAGCACTATTATACTTTTTCTTTTCTTACCTCTTTTGCTTTCACTGGCTCTAATCTTTTTCCTTCAAGGGAACTTAGACAACAACAAGAAAATAGAATAAGAAGAACAAAGTGTCATACTCTTAACATACACACAAAAACAGTAGCTAAATAAAACCTGAGGCTAGACAGAGAAGTTAATCAACTGAACAATCCCATCAAGATAAAATGATGGCAAGAGAGCAACAAAAAATTGTAATCCATACCAATAATTGGGAAGACATGGCCCAATCCAGTGAACAAACTAAAAACTGGGTAGAGGAGCAGAACATTGAACAACTAATCAAAGCTCTCCAAACAGATATCATGGACCAACTTAAGTGAAGGAAGAGATTAAGGATATTAAGAAAACACTTGGAGGAAACGGACTTTGGCCCAGTGGTTAGGGCGTCTGTCTACCATATGGGAGGTCCGCGGTTCAAACCCCGGGCCTCCTCAACCCGTGTGGAGCTGGCCATGCACAGTGCTGATGCGCGCAAGGAGTGCCGTGCATGCAAGGGTGTCCCCCGCGTGGGGGAGCCCCCACGCGCAAGGAGTGCGCCCGTGAGGAAAGCCGCCCAGCGTGAAAAGAAAAGTGCAGCCTGCTCAAGAATGGCGCCGCCCACACTTCCTGTGCTGCTGACGACAACAGAAGTGGACAAAGAAACAAAAGCAGACAAAGAAACAAGACGCAACAAATAGACACCAAGAACAGACAACCAGGGGAGGGGGGGAAATTAAATAAATAAATAAATCTTTAAAAAAAAAGAAAAAAGAAAACACTTGGAGAGCATACTGAAGAAATTATAAACATATGCAAAAAGATAATTGATATGATGGTGATGAATGGCAAATTCAAAGAAATAAAAAATACACTCCCAGCAAATAACAGCGGATTTGAACAGGCAGAAGAAAGAATTATTGATGTGGAAGACAGTAATCTGAAATCAAACAGATAGTAGAATTGATAGATAAAAAGAAAGAGAAAATCCAGCAGGTACTTAGGGTTTTGAATCACAATGGAAAATGCACAAACATATGCATTATTGGTATACTACAGGGAGAAGGGAAAGGAAAGGAGAAAGACTCAGTGCTGGAGGAAATAATGGCTGAAAACTTCTAAAACCTGTTTAAGAATGTACATGCCCAGGAAGTGCAACTCATCCCAAACAATATAAATTCCAACAGGCCTACCCCAATTCATATACTTGTCAAATTATCCAGTGCTCAAGAAAAAGAGAAAATACTGAAGGCAGCAAGAGAAAAGAGAACCATCACATACAGGGGAAGCTCAAGAAGATAAAGTGCTGATTTCTCATCTGAAACCATGGAGGCAAGAATGCAGTGGTATGACATAGTCAAGGTAGTAAAAGAGAAATTCCAACCAAGAATGCTCTATCCAGGAAAGCTGGCATTCAAAAATGATGGAGAGTTCAAAATATTCAGAGATAAACAGAATTTAAGAGAGTATGCCAATAAAAACCTGCCCTTCAAGAAGTACTAAAGGGAGTACTGCAGGAGGAAAGAACAAAATAGGAGAGACAGTGTTGGAGGAGAGTGTAAGAACAACTAAAAAGACAAAAAATAAACTAAAAAAACACATATGACATACAGAAATCCAAAGAAAATATGGCTACTGTGAGTAATTCCTTGAGAGTAACAACAATGAATGTCAATGGATTAAACTCACCTATCAAAAGACAGAGATTGGAAGAATGGATAAAGAAATATGACCCATCTAAATGCTGTCTACAAGAAACCCACCTTAGACCCAGGGATTCAAGGAAGTTAAACATGAACAGCTGGAAAACAATTTTACACACAAACAGTAAACAAAAACGGGCAGGAGTAGCTATACTAATATCAGACAAAATAGACTTTAAATGCAAAATTATTGTGAGAGACAAAAATGGACACTACATATTAAACTCGGCAATCTTCCCAAGAAGAAAGAACAATCATAAATATGCACCTAACCAGGGCACCTCAAAATACATGAGGAAAACACTGGATAAAGTCAGTGGAAAAATAGATGCCTGTACAATTATAATGGGGAACATTAATGCACCATTATCACAATTACACAGAACATCTAAACATAGAATCAATAAAGAAACAAAGGCTTTGAATAATAGAAGATCTGTACCTAATAGACATATATAGAACAATACACCCAAATAGAGCAGGATATACATTCTTCTCAAGTGTATATGGATCATTCTCCAAAATAGACCAAATACTAGGCCACAGAGAAAGTCTCAGTGAATTCAGAAAGATTGAAATAATACGAAATAATTTCTCTGACCACAGTGGAATGAAGGTGGAAATCTGCAAAGGCCAAATGATTTTATAAATTGGGAAGTGAGCTCTTCTATATAGGGGAGTAATCTAACCATACTCGTTTTTTAAAATGATATATAGAATGAATATTGCTTGCCTTATAATTATAAAGTCTGTACTAACTGTACAACTTAAAATTGTTGAGCAAGATTGATTTAATTATGAATCCTCAAATGAAAGCTTTATAATCAGCAGCAAGAAGGCATAATTACAAGTTTATTTGTATATTTCCAGGTGTATATCACACCCTATGTCATGTGATTTTCTTTTACAGTGTGTTCAGAGTGTGTATGTGTCTGCATCTGACCGGCAGATGGCACTTCAGCATTGATAATGATACTGGAACCACATATACCTTTTAAGTTTTATATACACGTTTTCTGCCTCTTTAGTACTGTTATTTTGTACATCCCACTCAAGACATTGGTAAGGATAACCCTCTGTGAACCAACATTTCTGTGATATTTTAGGAGTTAGTGACCTTCAAGGATGTGATTGTAGACTTCACCCAGGAAGAGTGGGACCTGCTAGACACATCCCAGAGAAAGCTGTTCAGAGAAGTGATGCTGGAGAATATTAATAACCTGGTCTCAGTAGGTAAGACTCTCAAAATTTATCTATGTCTGTATCTTTTTTTTCTCATCTGTCTAATCTACCTATATACTTATCATAAATAATCTTCCATTTTTAATTCAGATACCCACATAAGCTTCTCTGAATTTTATCATCTTCCTCTTACCTTATATTTTTATATTTTATAATTTTAATTCATTTATATTGTGCTAAAAAATCCCCAAATGAATTTGTTTCCTCATTTTTTATTTACATCTAGTTCACTCAAATGGAATTAATCTTCCTGACCACAATTTAATGTGTTTCTTGAATCTCAATTTCCAACACTCAGGGCTGTGTAGAAATAAGTATTCTCTTCCAAGGGCTATGCTGAGGCTTCACAACACAGTAGTAAGAATATTGCATATATCCTTTTCCATATAAAATTGAGATCATTCTGTGGAATTTATGTTAATTGGATTATTTTTTTACATAATTTTCAGTCACTTTGGAAACAGATTTCTTACCATTTAGAATAGAGACAGTTATGCAGTCTCTCTTTTTACAGTGCATGGGTAAAAACGGCCAGTGGTCCTCACTGAAATGGACAAAAAGTGAAGAGTTACAGTTTCTGTTGAAATATTGTCAATATCTAAGTTCAAATTATTATTGCATTGCTGACCTTCAATGCTTATCTTATTCTTTGATAAATTGTGATGTACATCATGAACATGCCCTGTTACTATCAGAACTCAAAACCCAGGTAACTTTTTTTTCGTAGAAACAGGATATCAAGTCTGCAAAAGAGATGGGCTTTCCCAGTTGGAATGGGAAGAAGTGTGGAGAGAAGGAATAGGTTTTCCTCAATACCAGAATTCAGGTGAGCTCTAAAGACCTGTGCATTAGAAGATGGGTCTCATGATACAGTATGTGCTTGAACATTTTAACTTCAGGATTCCTTGAGTGATGATTTCTGCAGTGTTTCTGAGTTATGATTTCTAAAAATGTACCTGAGGATATTGGGGAAATTTTAGAAATGTGTTTGTTCCATATATGTCTCAAGCTTTATTGACTGTCGTTGGCATCAGGAAAGGAATATTCATTTTTTTATTGCAATTAAACCTTCATATAATCTTTGCTTTGGTCCTATTCTTGGAAAAATTTTCCCTCTTTTATTTTTTACCTCCCTGACATCCCAAATTTTTTCTTATATTCCATGCCTCAAAATAATTTCTAAGTGTAATGTTCTACAATTTTCTTACTTATGAATACTTATCCCTAAAGTATTCATTACTTTGATATTCTTTCCTAGCTCATTGTGAATGTGGGAAGCATACTGAAAGGGAAACTTGGAACTTTCTAAACTTTTCTTCCCCTAATACTTTAATAACAGTTTATTCTGCTTTTTTTTCCAGTTACTACAGGGAGGAAATGCGCCTTTAAAACATGCAAAATGATAGAAATGATATTTAATCAACCTACCTGTAGGACGGACACTTCTAAAATCATGTCATTGGTAAGCTCAATTTTGTGAAAACTAGTATTCGAAATAGATACCTAGGGATAGAATAAATTAGGAATTCAGTAAAATCAAGAATTTGTAATTAATGTTTGGATTAAGTGCTAATCCAGCAAAAATCTATGATAGTTGGATTTTTAGGTAAAAATTAACTTAAACACAAACTCTAACCTGAGGTCATATAAAACACAAATTGTACAAAAAGGTTTCATGAATGTAAAATCTTTGAAACATCATGAAGCTCAAAATTGATCAGATGCCTATGCAATTTGATTGTTATAATAGAGAAAATCTGTGTGTATAGAGTAGAATAATTTTTATATGAAACTAACATGGCAAATAATTTAATTGGAGACTACCACTAGTGGATTAGTCTAAGTTTCATATGTAAGAAATGAAGGAATTAATGTAAATGGACAAAAGTTTTATAGTCTTTCATCTAATTCCCCACAGCACAGATCTCACATCCAAAAGAATTCCTTTAAGTGTAATTCTTTGCAAGAAGATTCTTCTCACAAATCTACAGTGAGCCAATATGCATTGATTCACATAACAAAGAAATCCTATTTCAGGAAACCACCTGCAACAGTCCTCAGTGACTATTCATATTTTAAAGAACATGAGCATCTTCACCATACAAGTAAATCATATGAACACTACCAAAGTGTTAAAAATTATATCCAATCCTCTGAACTCAGACAAGACAATATAACCCCCATTGGAGAGAAAACCCATGAGTGCCATCTATGTGGGAAAGCCCACACTACATTCCCTTCTCTTAAAAAACATGAGAGATGTCACACTGGGGAAAAACTGCAAGAATGCCATTTGTGTGGGAAAGCATTTATTCAGTTATTTTCCCTAAAACAACATGAAAGAACTCACAATAGAGAGAAACCCCATGAATGTCATCTATGCAAGAAAGCTTTCAGTCGACATTCTCATCTTCAACAACATGAGAGAACTCACACTGGAGAGAAATGCCATGAATGCCATCTCTGTGGGAAAGCCTTCACTAGATTCTCTTCCCTTAAACATCATGAGAGGTGTCACACTGGAGAAAAACCACATGAATGTCATCTGTGTGGGAAAGCCTTTAGTCATTATACTTCCCTTAAATATCATGAGAGAACTCACACTGGAGAAAAGCCACATGAATGTCATCTGTGTGGGAGAGCCTTCAGTCATTATACTTCCCTTAAATATCATGAGAGAACTCACACTGGGGAGAAACCCCATGAATGTCATTTATGTGGGAAAGCTTTCAGTCAACGTTATAGTCTTCAAAAACATGAGAAAACTCACACTGGAGAGAAACACCATGTATGTCATCTTTGTGGGAAAGCCTTCAGCCAATATGCTCATCTTCAACATCATGTGAGAACTCACACTGGAGAGAAACCCCATCAGTGCCATCTCTGTGGGAAAGCCTTCACTACATTCTCTTCCCTTAAACGACATGAGATGTGTCACACTGGAGAAAAACCACATGAATGTCATCTGTGTGGGAAAGCCTTCACTACATTCTCTTCCCTTAAACATCATGAGAGATGTCACACTGGAGAAAAGCCACATGAATGTCATCTGTGTGGGAGAGCCTTCAGTCATTATACTTCTCTTAAATATCATGAGAGAACCCACACTGGGGAGAAACCCCATGAATGTCATTTATGTGGGAAAGCTTTCAGTCAACGTTACAGTCTTCAAAAACATGAGAAAACTCACACTGGGGAGAAACACCATGTATGTCATCTTTGTGGGAAAGCCTTCAGTCAATATGCTCATCTTCAACATCATGTGAGAACTCACACTGGAGAGAAACCCCATCAGTGCCATCTCTGTGGGAAAGCCTTCACTACATTCTCTTCCCTTAAGCGACATGAGAGGTGTCACACTGGAGAAAAACCACATGAATGCCATCTCTGTGGGAAAGCCTTCACTACATCCTCTTACCTTAAACAACATGAGAGATGTCACACAGGAGAGAAACCCCATGAATGTTGTCTATGTGGGAAAACTTTCACTTTTATTTCTACCCTCAGGAAACATGAGAGAATTCATGCTGGACAGAAACCATAATATATATATGGGAAAATGTTAATTTTTCTAGTCTTAGACAATAGGAGATTACTCAAACTGGAGAGAATCCCTGTGAATGTCAAAATTTGAAAAAGTCATGAGTCAATATTCCTACTTTAAATGTAAAATCTAAAAGTACACTAGTTTTGGATATGAAAGAGACCAGCCACAGATTTAACCTTTAAACATAACAAAGAACTCACATTATGAATAAACACTGTTTTTAATCTATTCAGTAGTTCCTGTTGTCATCCATACTACTTCAGAAAATCTAGTAACTTTCATACTGGTGAGAATCCATATACATGCCATTTAAGTAGCAAAGCCCTCAGAAGATAGATGATATACTATGTGAGAGAATACATAATATAAATATAATGGAATTGAAGAGGTCTCATCTACCACTCTAGCTAATAAGCTTACCAGAGAAATCACATGTGAGGAATTCTACACCTGTACTCAATGTGGGATTGCCTTAATTCCTAATTTATCCCCTAAAGTAATTGAGTGAACTCTACAGTAGTGAAACAGTAGCTATGTAATCACTGTGCACTATCATTCAGTCAAAGCTAAGTCTTAGAGTGCTAAAGGAAACTCAGTTTAAGAATAACCACAAAACATTAAATAAAAGCGAAAAGTCTATTTTAGGAGGATTAAATCCCTTGAGGGATTTTCCAGGAAATTAATGTTGGAGAATGCAGTCAAATGAAAAATCATGGGAAATCATTTATTCAGAGAGTGGGGAGGATGTGTGCATCAGTAATTGTGTTACTCTGAGGGATATTGTTTGAGGGGCTTGGGGAAATGATTGGGTATCTGATGGCTTATTTTATGAATATCAACTGTGGAAATGTTATAAGTTTGGGGATAGAAGAATGTGAAGTCTGTGATTTTGAAGTCTTGCTCACATAAACAAATATATTTCTCTAGTTGTCTTTTCTGGGTTAGTGATTAAATACCTGAATGGGAAAAGCACAATTTGTCTCTTTCTTCTTAATCTTAGAGGAAACAATACTTCAACTCAGTGACTAGAATCTTTTATCAGTGGGAATGAGAATCATGCACACAGTCATTCTCTGTACCAGGCAGTGGTCCAGATCATTCCCACTGCCCATTGCTAATTTCTATGTAGGAAGTATCCAGGCAAAATGCACTGCAATAATCACCTTGTTAATAATAAATTACCTGATAGAATCCAAAACCTTCAGTGCCCATAGGCAATGTAATTATGATGGTCAATATTTCAAAATCCTGTCCTTGACATTAATTCTTAAAATATTAAGATTCAGAGTGTGTAAATATGGAAACCTTAATTTCAGTTTTTTAGAACAAATCCATTTTATTGATACATATTAGTGGAGCATACAATCTAAAGTGTACAGTCAATGGTATTTGGCATAACCAAGTAATTGTGTATTCATCAATTCAGTCATTATTAGAGCATTTTCATTATTTCATTAACAATAAAAAAAGACAAAAAATTGAAATTTGTCACCTATCTCTCTCTGCTTCCCCTGCTGTATATAGCTGCTCTTTCTGGGTATTCTTGCATATTTGTTTATTTTAAAGCTATTTTATTGAGACATATTTACATACCATACAATCTATCCTAAGTTTATAATCAATGGGTTTTAGTATAATCACAATGTTGTGCCTTCATCAAAAAATTTTAGAAAAATTCTTTACTCAAAAAAGAAAAACTCCACACCCCTTAACAGTTACCTCACAATGCCTCTGTCCTTCCACAGCCCTACATAATTACTAATCTAACTTCATTTTTATAAATAGTTTTATATTTATGTATTAAATAATTGGAATCATACAATTTTGAGTTTATTTTTGTATATGGTGTGAAATAAAGGTTTATCTAGTTTTTTACTCATGGTGGTCCACTTTTTCCAGCACCATTTGTTGAAGAGGCAATTCTTTCCAGATTGAGGAGTTCTTTTCCTCTTTGCCAATAATTGGTTGGCCAGAAATGTGAGGGTTGAATTCTGAGATCTCGAGTTTATCTCATTGGTCAATATATATGTCACTGTGACATTACCATGGTCTTTTGCTTACCGTGCCTCTGTTAAAACTTTTAAGATTGGAAAATATGAGGCCTTCAACTTTAGTCTCTTAAGATGGCTTTAGCTACTCAGGGCCCATTATCCATCCTCATAAATTTTATGATTTTCTTTTCCATTTCTAAAATGAAACTTGTTTGAATTTTAACTGGGAATGTTTTGAATCTACAAATTGTCTTGGGTAGTATTGACATCAGGTTGATAGCCAATCCATAAACATGGAATAGCCTTCCATTTATTTAGATCTTTTAAAATTTACTTTAGCAATATTTTATTATATTTTGTTTAGAATTCCTTTATATACTTGGTTTTTATTATTCTTTTGTATCTGATTTTTTAATCTGTTACTTTGAATGGATTTTTTTTCTTCCAATTGTTCATTGTATATAGAAACACTACTGATTTTTTGGCTATTGATCTACCCTGACATTCTGCTGAATTCATTTATTATTTCTAGGAATTTTGTTGTAGATTTTTCAGGGTTATCTGTATATAAGATGATATCAAATGCAAATAGGAAATATGTTACTTTTTCTTTTCAATTTGGATGCCTTTATTTCTTTTTCTTGCCTAATTGCTCTGGCAAAACTTTAGTGCAGTGTTGAACAACAGTGGATAAAGTGCTCATCCTTGTCTTCTTCCTGATCTTAGATGGAAGGTATTCCGTTTTTCCCCATTAAGTAAGATACTAGCTGTTTTTCATATATGCTCTTTTCATGTGAAGGAAGTTTCCTTCTACTCCTAGTGTTCTGTGTGTTTTTATATACAAAGGGTGCTGTATTTTTCCAAATGAGATGATCATGTGGGTATTTTCTTTCATTCTGTTAGTGTGGTAGATAACATTAATTGAGTTTCTCATGTTGAACCAAATTTGCTTATCAGGAATGATTACCATTTCATCTCCATTATGCATAATTTTTAAAATATGATGTTGGACTCAGTTTGCTGGTATTTTACTGGGAATTTTTACTTCTAAGTTAATGAGATTTTTTTCTGTGGTTTTTCTTTCTTGTGTTATTTTTATCTGCATTAACTATGAAGGGAATGCTGGCCTCATAGAATGAGTTAGGTAATTTTCCCTCCTCGTTTTTTGGGAAGAGTTTTAGCAGAATTAAAGTTGTCTTCTTTAAATGTTAAAGTTTTCCTGTGAACCCATGTGGTCCTGAACTATTCTTTTTTGGGGGCATTTTGATTATGGATACAATCTCTTTGTCATTGATTTGTTAGATCTTCTATTCCTTCTTCAGACAAGGTAGGTAGTTTATGTTTCTAAGAATTTGTCTTTTTCATCTATATTATATATTTTGTCTTACATCTTATGACAGTTTGAAGTTCCTTTATGCACCCCAAAAAGTAAAAGATTAAGTTTGTGAACTATTCCCTTCCCGTGAGTGTTAAGCCCTTGTGGTTGGGGTACATCAGTGAAATGTGACACAGTTTGGAATTCTGTCCTCAGTCTGGGCCTTATGTAAATGATAGAGTAAAAGGAAGCTGTCATTTTTGTTCCTGTCATGTGAGAGACAGCTTAAGGATCACTAGCATTCAAAATTTAAGTGCAATACTCCCAGGAAAATAGACCCACAGAACAGTTCATGGCTGAAGAAATGAGACATATGCATTATAACCCACAGATGAACTTTGGAAGAGAGCAAAGCAGCCAAGACTGGATAGGACATAAAAGAGAATTCCTGTGACTGCTTGTCCACAAATGATGGTAGGTTCTGTAAGGGGATGCAGGGAGCTGGATAGAGAATGATGACCACCTTGCTTTGCTATGTAGGAAAACCCAAATGTCAGCAGTAGTTAACATCGGTGAAAAATGCATCTCTGTTGATAACTCGGACATTTCATAGCCTCAAAACTAAATTTTTGCCTTCAGTAAAATTCTCATTATAAAACCCAACCATTTGTGATATTTTACATCAGCATCCTGTGGCAAACTAAGACACATTTGTCCATAGAAGCCACTTATGGCCTTTTATATTTCACTAAGGATGGTAGTAATGTATCCCTTTTCATTTCTGATTTTCTTTATTTGTATCCGTTCTCTTTTTTGTCAATTTAACTAAATGTTTGTGGTTTTTATTGATTGCAAAGAATGAAATTATGGTTTTTTAATGCTCTGTTTTTTTCTTATTTTCTATTTCAATTGTCTCTGTCCTTATCTTTGTTATTTCCCTCCTTCTGCTTGCATTTGGTTTAGTTTACTCTTCTTGACAACCTTCCAGTTTTGTGGTTACATGTCTGATTTGAAGTCTTCAATTTTAATGTAAGCATCTGGAGCTATAAATTTCCCTCTCAGCACTGACTTTGCTGCATCCCCAAAATTTTGGTACATCATATT
The DNA here is from genome assembly GCF_030445035.2 of Dasypus novemcinctus. NCBI lineage: Eukaryota > Metazoa > Chordata > Mammalia > Cingulata > Dasypodidae > Dasypus > Dasypus novemcinctus. Next base: position 16,576,690 of record NC_080700.1, on the reverse strand, counting down.
ACCATTTTCATTCACCTTAAGATATTTCCTAATTATTCTTCTGATTTCCTCTTTTTTCTCATTGGTTGTTTTAGGTTATATTAATTTCTACATATTTGTGAATTTCTCCTAACTTACGGAATCTATCCTAAATATTGGGTTTTAGGGAAAATATGCCAATTGATGAATAAGACACTTAAATAAAATATTAATAGGCCTATTTCAGTTGGCCTTGACTATGTTACGTCTCATTTTGCCTCAACCTTGTTCAGTCCCTTAAGATGCCTTCTCTCCCTCTCTCTGGCATTCCTTTGGTACATAAGCATGCTCTCCCCTCTCTAAAATTGAGATAACCATTTTGCTGAAGGCCTCCACCACTGTAAGTACTGCTCCCTCAATCTCCTCTCAGAGCTAAGGTTCTTAGATTGAGTCTTAGGTCATTGCCTAGCACCATTTACTCATTTCCAGTTCCACTAGCTGTGATCTTGTCATACTTCAGCCAACTACTCCACTGAAACTGCTTTTCTAAGGTTCCCATTTACACTTAAGGTCTCAACTGTAATGGGCACATTCCTTTCTTTATCTTATTGATCTTTTCTTCCCAATTTCTCATCACTGTTTATAGGTTTGATTATATTTCCCTACCCCCACCTTGGCTTACCAATACAATCCTTTTCAACTTCCTTCCTACCCCTCTGTTTCTTCCTTCTCAGTGTAGTTTTCCACCATTTATCCCTTTCCTGTTGATGCCCAAAGTTTCAATCTCCTGGCCATATACCCCTCACTCTAATACACTTTTGGAGTGACCACTTCCAGACTTTGGATTCAACTCAACCAAAATACAATTGAGGGAAGCAGATGTGGCTCAACTGATAGAACATCTGTCTACCAGATGGAAGGTCCAGGTTTCAGTCCCCAGGGCCTCCTGAGCCATGTGGTAAGCTGGCCCACACAAAGTACTGCTGCACACAAGGAGTGCTGTGCCACGCAGGGGCACCCTGATGTACGGTGCCCCATGCACAAGAAGTGTGTCCCCCAAGGAGAGCCACCCTGCATGAAAAAAGCAGAGCCCACACAGGAGTGGTGCCACACACATGGAGAGATGATGCAACAAAAAAAGAGGTGCAGTTTCCCAGTGCTGCCGGATAATGCAAGCAGACACAGAAGAGCATACAGTGAATGGACACAGCACACTGGGGGTGGGGGAGGGGAGAGAAATAAAATCTTTTAAAAAATACAATTGAACCCAACTCTTTACATCTAATGAGAACTGTCTCAGCCCCACATCTGAATTTCCAATTGGACTTCCATGGATACCTCAAACTTAAGCTCTTCATACAATGTTCTTCCCCGTCTTCCCTGTCGGGGTGATTTTCACCACCAATGCTCGAAGCCAGAAGATGGAAGGTCTTGACATTTCCTGCCCTCTCATTAATGCAGTTAGTGATAATGTGTCTACTCCCTAAATATGTTTTCTTAATTTTGCTTCTCTTCCCTGTTTTTCCTGCCATAGACTTAGTCCAAGTCTTTATTACTTGTAGCCTGGCTATCACAAAATTCCTACTAGTTCCTCTGCCTCTTAACAGCACTTTCTCCAATTCACCCTCTATATTGATGCTATTAAAAAATATAAAAAACCTTATCAGAAAACTTTCATTTGTTTGTGTAGTCTTAACAGTAAAGTCCAAATTTCTCAGAAATTCATATCAAAAATTTCATGGTCTGACTACAGTTCGTATCTCCAGGCTCAGCATTACCATCTCATCAGTTATGTTACACTAGAGTCAGGATATTCTAAAAATGATTCTGGGGAGAAATTCTCAAGTTATTAATGCAATCGTGAACAAATAATTTCAATTTGTGAAAGTGGGGAAATTGGCTTAAACACAGTAATGGCCATAAAGAATATCCATGAAAAGAACAGAATGTAAATTTTGAGCACTGAACTCCCATTTTTCATTGAAAACCCACTTTACTTCATTAGGAATTCAGTTTAGAAAATGCTACTGAAGACATTTGGAACAACTTGTAACAGTTCCTAGAATGTGCTATGCTCCCTTGCTTCTCCATCTCTGTGTGGGGTACCAACCATTCATTCATTTACTCCTGTTATTTTATGCAAAAGCATTCATTGTATATCCACTGTTCACACTAAAACTAGTACAGGTTGAACATTCAGAGGGAGAACATGATCTCCATGAGCCAAGTTAGTAAACATGTGCTTAAAATAAGCTAAATGCTATGAACTTGGCAGCATAAAGTATGAGGAACTGAATTGGGGAAGATCATGAGACAATAACTTTGCCCCCTCCTTCTTCACAGGGTATCTCTCAGGTAGGCATTAGGGTTTTAAGTGTTTTAAGGCTTAGTTATTAAGTATGCATATATTTAAAATTATATTTTATACATGGATTCTTTTGTTATGAATTATCCATCATTGTCTCTAGTAATATTTCTTGTAAAGTCTATTTTGTCTAAAACTAATATAATTACTCCAGTTGTCTAATGGTTTCTGTTTGAATAGTATGTCTTTTCTCATCATATTTTCACTCTATTTGTGTATTTAATCTAAGGAGGGTCACTTGTAGAGAATACATAGTTAGATCTTGTAAATTCATCCAGTCTGATGATCTTGAACTTGGATTGTGTTGTCTAGGCAATTCACATTCAATGGGTTTGTTGTCCTTTCTAGATTTATATATCCCATGTTAGTAGTTATTATTTTCTATGGCTCCTCTCTTTGTTCTGTGTAAGTTATTATTTAGTGTACCATTTAAATTTATTTCTTTTAACATTTCCTGTAGCTCTTTCTTTGGGGTTCTAATTGAAAGATTGAAATACAGCTTATTTTATGAAAATCTACTTCAGATCAATCCAGAAATATAGAAACTTTGCTCCAATGTACCTCCATTTCTTTTCCCTTTTCCTTACACTGTTATGATATATACTTTTTTATGTTATAAATGCTCCATGTAATATTAAAATTACTGATTTATACAACTTTATATCTCTTAAAACAAATAAGGAAAGTTATACCTGTAGAAGCTTTTGTATTAACCCTCATATTTATCATTTCTTGTGCTCTTCATTTCTTCCCAAATGGAGTAAGTTCTTTTCAGTCTGAAGTACTTCCTTCCAGTTTTCTTGTAAGGCATGCTTGGTAGTTGAAATTATTTGTCCCCAGAAATGCCAAGTTCTTAATCTCTGTTAATTTGGGTACGAACCTATTGGTAAATAGAACCTTATTACTGGATTCTTTTTTAAAAATTTTATTTTATATTTTGTCTTTTTAAAAAGACACTTAGATCACAAAAATGTTACATTAAAAATATAAGAGGTTCCCATATACCCCACTTCCTACCCCCCACTCCTCCCACATCAGCAACCTCTTTCATCATTGTTGCACATTCATTGCATTGGGTGAATACATTTTGGAGCACTGCTGCATTGCATGGATTATAGTTTACATTGTAGTGGATCCTTTATAAGCAGAGTTAATTTGGCAAACATCAGAAGGACTAAGGCAGAGGCATAGATATAAGACATTATCATGTGATAAAACACTATCACTAGAATGACTGGACAAGAAAACATAGCCTTGCTGACATCTTCATTTTAGATCACTAGTTTCTGAAATTGTAAGTCAATAATCCTTGTTATTTAAAGTCAACCACTTAAATATTTGGTATTTGTCTATCTTGGATTGTTTTTATTTAGTTTCATTTTGCTGGAAATAGAATTAATTCTATTCTAAGAATATTCTAAGAATGTTTTCCTTGCAATTCTATGACCAAGTCATTCCATAGCTTTGTGGCCATCAACTGTTAATTTTATTGATATTCCCCTTTATGTAATGCATACTTTTTCTCTTGTTGCTTTGACGATTTTCTCATTGTACTTGATTTTGTTTTATTTTCTTTTTCTGTCTGAATTAAACTTTGAGTAAGTGTGTCACATAATAAAGGAAGGCATAAAGCAATAATTGTGAAGTAACCAATGTTTAAATGATCTACTTACTAAGATAATTACCATTTTGCAGGAATGATTAGACATACTGGATAATTTTCAAATATAACATGTGGGAACAGTAGCAGGGGAGGTTGCTGATGTGGCAGAATCAGTTTTGAGATTAATTTTCTGGTGGGTCCCCACATGGCAGTGATATGTAGAAGAATGGCAGTAGTTTCTCTGATTCTCTTGAGTTCACAAGTTGGTTTTTTGGCTAAAGGACTTTTCACATGTCCTGCACTTGAAGGGCTTCCCAGTTTTTAAATTTTCTGTTGCACATTGAGTTCTGATGTCTGGAAGGAATCTTTCTGACATTTGGCAAAAACAAATGGAGTCACATTCCTGTGTCTTCTCTGGTGGGTATCTAGCTGAACTGAAACCTAAAGATTCTGGGACAGTTCTCACACTTACATGATTTGGGGAACTGTGGACACTTTCTTGATTTATCCCACATCTGGATGTTTCATCATTGCTTTGGTTGGTAGGGAAAGGCTTAGGGCTGGCTTAGTCTATGCTGGGAAGAAATGATAGTTCCACCTCCATAGGGACATCTTGAGAAGAGGTT